>NC_133664.1:193978560-194278560 GCF_037893015.1 Macrotis lagotis | reverse complement strand
CAAGATAAGATCCAAATGGTAACAGGACATAGACATAAAAAACAATAATATAATCAAATTAGAAGATCAAGGACTAGTCTACCTCTCAGATCTATGGAAAGGGGAGAAGTTTATGACTAAGAAAGAGTTGGAGAACATCACCAAAATCCAATTAGATAATTTCAAATACATTAAATTAAAAAGCTTTTGCACAGATAAAACCAATGTAACCAAGATCAAAAGAAATGTAGTAAATTGGGAAACAATCTTTACAACTAATGATTCTGACAAAGGGCTCATTTCTAAAGTATACAGATAACTAAGTCATATTTTTAAAACAAAAAGCCATTCCCCAATTGACAAATGGTCAAAGCATATGCAAAGGCAATTTACAGATGAGGAGATCAAAGCAATCCATAGCCATATGAAAAAAATACTCTAAATCATTAATTATTAGAGAAATGCAAATTAAAGCTTCTCTGAGGTACCACCTCACACCTCTCAGATTGGCCAATATGACCAGGAAGGGTAATGATCATTGTTGGAAGGGTTGTGGGCAATCTGGGACACTATTACACTGTTAGTGGAGCTGTGAACTCATCCAACCCTTCTGGAGGGTTGTGCATCCCCTTTGACCCAGCAATACCACTACTGGGTCTATACCCTGAAGAGAAGAAGAAAAAGGGTAAAAACATTACTTGTACAAAAGTATTTATAGCAGCCCTGTTTGTGGTGGCAAAGAATTGGAAATCAAGTAAATGTCCTTCAATTGGGGAATGTCTTATTGAACTGTAGTATATGTATGTCATGGAACACTATTGTTCTATTAGAAACCAGGAGGGACAGGATTCAGGGAAGCCTGGAGGGATTTGCATAAACTGATGCTGAGTGAGATGAGCAGAACCAGAAAAACACTGTACACCCTAACAGCAACTTGGGAGTGACGTTCAACACTGAGGGACTTGCTCATTCCATCAGTGCAACAATCGAGAACAATTCTGGGCTGTCTGCAAAGGAGAGTACCATCTATATCCAGATAAGGGGCTGGGGAGTTTGAACAAAGTGCAAGGACTATTCCCTTTATTTTAGAAAAAAAAAAGATATCTTATTGTCTGATCTTGTTACCTCTTAGACTTCTCTTCTCTTCTTTAAGGATATGATTTCTCTCTCATCACACCCAATTTAGATCAATGTACAAGATGGAAACAAAGTAGAGACTGACAAAGTGCTTCCTGTTTGGGGGAGGGGGGTGGAGGGAGGAAAATAAGTTTTGGGGGAAAATTTTAAAACTCAATATCTTCAATAAAAGTAAATTAAAAAGTCAATTTGATGATAGGTCTTTTTAAGCATATATATATATATATATATATTAATTTTTTTTCAAAATTACTTCACTATTTTAACTACTTTCTAACAAAATGTAGATACTAATGATATCCTTTTTGATAGGCTTATTTTTTATTTTATCTTTTGTTTTGCTCCTACTTTCACTGAGATCACAATTTCTTTTCCTTCAATTTCTATTGAGTCATTTGAGTTGTTTCATTTTTTTTCCTACCCCATCTTGGGTTTTCTTGGCAAAGGTACTGGAGTGGTTTGCTATTTCCTTTTCTAACTCATTTTACAAAAGAGAAATTGAAGCAAACAGAATTAATTGTCTTGCCCAGGATCCTACAGGAGTAAGAGTCTCAGGATCCAATTGAAATCATGAAGCTATATCTCTCTGATATAAAGCTCAGTTCTCTATCCCCTGTACCATCTGGTTGCTTGACTGTTAAGTTTCATTTCTTTAATTCAGCTGAATCATAATATTCTGTTCTAGTACCTTATTTTAATTCATTGTCTTTTTTTGACTCTTTTTTAAAAAAAATGAATACATATTACTTCATTCTATTTTATAATCCATACTGCTATATACTTTCATTTTATATGTGAATTCATCCCACTCTCATTTGCAGTTAAAATAAGGTACTATAGGCGGTCCGGAGGCGCCTCGGCGGCCCCGGGAGGCCGTGGCGGCAGTGACCGGCCCGGGGCTGCTATGGTGCTGAGCTCTCCGGGAGAGCCGACCCCGGAGAGGCGCCTGCGGCCATGAAGGCGGGTGCCACATATATGTGGGCTTCATGCTGTGGGTTGCTGAATGAAGTCATGGGGACTGGAGCCGTAAGAGGTCAACAATCTGGATTTGGGGGAGGTACTGGCCCATTCAGATTTGCACCAAACATAGATTTCTCCACATACCCACCACTCTTAACCTCCTTCAATGAGTCTGGGGGTAGAAAGGAATTCTACAGTTGAGTGGTAGCTGCACTACATTTATTAAGTTTAGAAATTAATGAATTCAGATATTCCTAAATAGCTGTATCAAATTTGTCCTTATATCCTAAGATTCCCTATCTTAAAATGTGTACCATTTAAGAGAAAAGAAAAAAATTCCTTAGTATGATGCTTTTTCCTCTATGTTGGCCTCTCAGCTAAAGAGAGTAAAATCCCAGCAAGCTTTAAGCATTGTTAGGGTATGGGTGAAAACTATATTAAAGTAGTTTTGGAAAAATATTAGTATAAGGAAAACAGATCAAAAACAGGCAGGTAAATGAATTGGAGAGGTAGATTTTATTTGATCAGATGTTTTGTCCATTCCTAGTAGCATTTAGTTCCCTTGAAAATTACAATTGTTTTGAAGAAGCACCTTTATTGTTTTTTCTTGCAATTAGAAAAAAGAAAGGCAGTGGAGATTAAATGATGCTTAACAGGCTGTGTGTAACAAGCACCAGCCATCTGTGCTATAGCAGCACTGTTTGTATTTTTAATGTTTACACATGCAGCAAAGATAATTAAAAATATCTATAATTAAAATGATTACAACAAATTACTTTTCACTCAGATGTAATATGTGTTTGTAACTTATAAGTTACTGGCTGAACGAATCTGTTGGTGAATCAAAGAAGGAAGTATTACAACTTTTACATTCTATTTAAGAGTATAGATTTCTGTGGAGTAGGGGAATAAAAAGGTTCCAATAATGTTTTTAATATTAACTGTTGAACTTGTCACAAACAATTTATTATATAAGAAGTATTATTGACATCAATGAAGTTTATATCATTAGGCTAAAGCTCCCCCCCCTTTAGGAATGATTAAATGGAATTTATTTCAATGAATTAACGTTGAAACAATCAGGGAGTCAGAAAAAGAAGTTCCCTTTTTCCTACCTTTCCTCATCCTCCCAGTCCCGCAAGTTTCTTGACTTCTAACTCTCCCCACATCCATATACAATTTGATGTCAAGGCCTACAAAGTTTGCTTTTGCAATTTCTCTTGAATAAACCCACTTTTCGTCTATGATACTGCTACCTTGTACAGACCTTTATCACCTCTTGATTGGATTATTGCAATATCTTTTGGTTAGTCTGCCTGCCAGAAGTCTTTCCCTATTCCAATCCAGTTTCCACTCAGTTGCTAATTTTATTTCCTAAAACACAGGACCAACCTTGTAA
The DNA here is from genome assembly GCF_037893015.1 of Macrotis lagotis. Classification (NCBI taxonomy): domain Eukaryota; kingdom Metazoa; phylum Chordata; class Mammalia; order Peramelemorphia; family Peramelidae; genus Macrotis; species Macrotis lagotis. The sequence continues at coordinate 194,275,085 of NC_133664.1, read as the reverse complement.
TTCTTCCCTTTTCCCTCCTTCCCTAAATTCCATGGACTCCCTATCATGTCCAAGATCAAACATAAAATCCTGTGGCATTCAATGCTCTCATCTTTTCCAGTCATCTTATACCTTTCCTTCTCCCTTCCCTATGCACACATTCTTTGAACTAGGAACAAAGACTATCACATCTCCTTCTCTTGGGTCCAAGGAACTTTTCTGGCTGGATATCATGCCTGTGATGTTCTCCCTTCACATTTCCAACTCTTGACTTCCCTGGCTCCATAGAAGACCCAAATACAATCCCATCTTTTGAAGGAAGTCTCTCCGTATATGTTTCAATTCAAATAATTTTCCCTGTAAATTATTTTCTCCTTATCCTATAGATATTTGTATTTTAGAGTATTAATCTTAAGTACAGGAACTGTATTTTCCCTCTTCTATCCCCAGCACTTATTACAGTGTCTGAAAAATAGCACATACTTAATACACCCCCCACCAAATTCAAATCCAATTCATGTATTTATCTTGACATCACTTCCCTGATGTCAGTCTTCTTTAAGAATGAAGGGTGACATACTTAATAAATGTTTGTTGTTGCTCAGCTTTCCTTCATGAATAGTATCAATAATATCATGATGTTATGGATGATGCATTGAATTCTGTATGAATTGGATTAAAATGAGGCAAAGTTACACAAAGTCATCAGCCTGACTCTCTCTTCCAGTGTCATAGACTCCAGTAGCAAGACAAAAGTCAAGACCACTAGCAATGGACCAAGATTCAGTGCATGACATTGAATTTTTTGCTGTGTAACCAATTTCTAAACAGTATTTTCATGGCTATTGGAGCAAATTGTTCTCATTCACCTATTCCACTGGAGAAAGTCTTCACATGCTTGGGTAGACTCACTGAGACCTGAGGTTTGCTCTTAATTTGTTTAGGCCTGTCTCCATAGATAGTTTTAGTATGATGTGGTCACTGTGCATGTGATGACTTCTCAGAACCACTCAACACTCATCTTTATCTCCAAATGCCCATAAATGCTTATAGATTCACTGACCTCTTAAAATGTTAGAGATAAGATTTCAGTATTTGAATGTTTGCAAGTACTTTACAATCAACATAACACAATTTGTCAATTGTACCACCATTTGCAACTGTCTCCCAATAGAAAAGACATGAATGATCTGTCTTTAAGTCAATCAAAGTTAGAGAAGTTCATCCATAGAGGCTCATAAGGACTACTGACCAACCTAGACTGGTTCACATTATCATGGTGACTATGCATGCTACCTTCTTGTTGTCACATTTATGTTTCTATGAACAAAGGGGAAGTGCAGTATTTCAAGCCTAAGGCTTTTTAACTACTGCTTTAAAAGCTAGATTTGATGAATTGAAAGGTTTTGGTGTTTCCAAAGTGGTATGATCTGAGGAAAGGTGGTTACTACTACCTTGGGAATGAAAGCAATACTGTTCCTCAGGGTCTCTACTTTTGTGCAACTGCAAGCATGTCTTTCTGCCCTGGACACAACTGAGAATGTTATTGGCAATGGAGTTCCAAATACAACACTGTCCTTTTCTCAGTGCTCTTTTGGAGCAGTGATCTCTTGGAATCTCTTTGTGATTACTTGCAGAAACCCTTTACCATAGCTGGTTTGAGAATGTCAAAGGTGCTGTTGCCACCCCTCCAAGGACTCTTGCTGGTATTGCTACCACATTAGCTCTGGGTCACCCCCTTAGTGTCACGGACCTGTCCTTCTGACTTTCTAAGCTATTTTAGACTAGAAAAAAGTCTCACTTAAACTTTACTCATAACATTTTCTTGACTTTGTACCTCCAGAATTCAATCTGATGTGTATTTGGACAATTTTGAAGGGTCATGTTGAGAGGGTTCATCTGATTCCTCTATTTTATCTCTGTCCCTTGAAATCCAAAAGTTTACTTAAAAAATAACCAGATTTTTGAGGGATGGGGAGGAAATTAAAAATGTGAGGAATAGAAGATATTACAAATTTAAGAAATAATTTGTTCGCTTTCTTAAAACCACAACAAATTATTATATGGGATGACTTGTGTAACAACACAAAAAATAAAAAAAAATCAAGGTGCTTGTAATTTACATGACACATGACCAACAAGATGGATGACCAGATATTTTCTCAGATTCTCATGACCATTCAATCCCCTTCCAAATATGAATAAGAGGGAGCAATTTTAGCTTTCCCTCACACTAAAATGATAATGACCTTGTTGAAATTAAAAGCCAAGGAACCATGAGCAAGGAAGGCCATCATGTACTGACAGGGTTGTGGAAATCAAAGCTTTCAATAAAACCCTACTCTCCCTCTTCTCAATTTAGCATCCTAGTAGGAAGAACCAAGGCTAGTGCTGCAGTATGTCAGAACTTTTTTTTGCATCATTACTCATAAAATTAATGGGAAAATTTGTCAAACAGTAGGATAATTGCATATGTGACTCTGATTGAAAGAGTTCAACATTCAGATTTCCCCAGTTTTTTTCACCCAGATGGTGACACTTTTGTTCACTTCCCCCCAAAAATAGAGATTGAAGCCTACGAATCATGAATTTCCGATTGTGAAAGGATGTTAATACACCATTGAAATTTAATTCCTAGATAACTTATATTGGAATGGGAAAAAATCAAAGTGGAATGTGAAGAAAAAAGAATGCAAATTAAATTTTTCAAAGATATTATGTTGATAAAAATCATATTGGCATAGACCTTAATCATACACCATATACCAAAATAAGGTCAAAATGGGTATAGGATTTAGACATAAAGAATGATACCATAGATAAATTAATAAACCAAGAATTACTCTATCTATAAGATCTATGGAAAGGAGATAAATTTGTGACCAAACAAGAATTAGAGTCCATTATAAACTGCAGAATGAATTATTTTGTCTTTATTAAATTAAAAAGGTTTTGCACTAATAAAATCAATGCTGCCAAAATTAGAAGGAAAGCAAAAAGTTGGGAAACAATCTTCACAACTAGGAGTTGATATAAAAGTCACATTTCTAAAATATATATAGAATTTCATCAAATTTATAAGGTCACAAGTAATTCCCCAATTGATAAATGTTTAAAGGATATGAACAGAAAGTTTTCAAATGAAGAAATCAAAGTCATATTTAATGTGAAAAAATGCTCCAAATCATTATTGATTAGAGAAATGCAAATTAAAACAATAATAAGTCATCTCTCACACACATATCAGATTGGCCAAGATGAGAAAAAGGGAAGATGATCAATATTGGAAAGGTTGTGGCAATATTGGGACATTAATGCATTGCTGGTGGAGTTGTGAACAGATCCACCCTTTCTGGAGAACAATATGGAACTATGCCCAAAGAGCAGTAAAACTGATCATGTACTTTGATCCAGCAATTCCATTTGTAGGTCTATATCCAGAAGAAATCATAAAAAGTAGAAAAGTCCTACATATTCCAAAATATTCATAGTAGTTATTTTTTCAGTGTCAAAGAATTGTAAATTGAAGGGATGCCCATCAATTGGGGAACAATTAAACAAGTTCTGGTATAAGAATGCTCTGGAATACTATTGTTCTATAAGAAACCATAAATGTTTGGAATCTAGCAAAACATGGAATGACTTAAGGGATCTAATGCTAAGCAAAGGGAGTAGAAGCAAGAGAACAATGTAATCATCAACAACCACATTGTGAGAACAACCTTGATGGAAGCAGCTACTCTTAGCAGTTCAGAGAGCTAGTACAACTATATTATACTAGCTATGGACTATATTATCCCCATCCAGAAGAAGAAAAATAAAACAAAACAACACGCACACACACACGCACACACACACACACACACACACACACACACACACACAACAGCCCTTCATAATCTAATGAACACTTTAAAAAATTATCTTTTTAATGTTTCCCTTTCCCTTCATCCTAATTCCTCATACTGAAAATTACTAATCTCTAAGCATGCTTCTCAAATCATGTATGTACAATACTAATCTGACTGTTTGCTGATAAGGCAAAGGTGGTGGGAAGGGAGGGTGGAGGGAAATTTTATAATTTAAAAATATACATGTACAGATGGATGAAACTAAATAAATTATTTTAGTAAAAAAACTAAAAAATTAGTAAAAATAACTAAATAAGTTTATTGCATATGATTGTGTTGAAATAATATTGTGTTATAGTAAATGATGCTCTCAGAAACTTGATGTTTTTTTATTTTTATTAGGAAAAAATAAAATGATTAAATTTTCTCTCTTCAATCTATTTTAAGTAGTTGTTTTTCAAAGATTATATTTCACATTTTCATTGTTTTGATTTCACTTTATTATTGTCTCATAATGTCATTTAGCTTTCACTTGTCCAACTTTAATTTTTAAGGAATCATTTTAAGTGAACTTCTGCATGTTCCCTTCTATGTTGATTACACTGCTTTTCAGGGAGTTCTTTTCTTCAGTGAATTTTTGTTCCTCTTTTAATATTAAGCCAAATTCTATTTCAAGCATATAATTTCAAGCATATTCTTTTATTAGACTTCAATTCTCATATAATTTTTTCAAATTCATGAAAAGTATGTAACACCAAAAACAAATATAATATAAAATGAGAGGATACTAGGTTTTCCAAATAATAAAGAACTAAAGTCCAGTCTTATATGATAAAGTATTGGAAATACTAGTATTAGGATTAAGACAAAAATAAATCAAAGGCTTGATGCTATAGGTATAGATTAGATCAAACTATAATTCTTTCTTGATGACACATTGATTCACTTAGAAAATTCTCAGAAATCAGCAAGTTATCTAATGGAAATACTGGATAACTTCAGTTAAATCATAGGCTGAAATATAAATCCTCAAAAATCTGTAATATTTTTATTTTATTTATTTTTATGTACCTAGTTCTTTATTTTTGTATGCTGGGGGTTTATTGATTTTTTATTTTTCCAATTAAGTATTATGAAAACTTTTCAACATTCATCCACTTGCATATTTGTAAATTACACATTATTCTATCACCCTCCATTACCACCTCTCTCCTTTTTAGTAGTGAACAGTCTAGTAAAAATTGTATATGCTCACTGGTGTTTAATACATTTACATATTAATCACTTTATCATTGAATAATTAGGAATAAATGAAAATAAATAAAACCATGGGATAGGAAATAAAAACATAAGAGAAGCTTTTAAAAAGTTAACACAGTACCCATTCAGAATCTGTATTTTTGTTTGTTCATTTTGTTTTCATCTGGATGTTGAGGATTTTTCCATAATAAGTCTCCCAGGTTTGTCCTAGATTTCTAAGCAGCTGAGAGGAGCTTTGTCTATCATTGTTTATCAATTCACAATAGTGTTGTTAATATGTACAGTGTTCTCTTAATTCTGTTTCCTTCATTTAGCATCAGATCATACAATTCTTTCCATACTTCTAAGAAGTTCAGCCATTCATGAATTTTTATAGAGTAATAATACTCCATAACACTCATATACCACAGCATGTTGAACCAATCCTCAATTGATTGATTATCCTCTCAATTTTCAACTCTTTGTCACTTCAAAAAGAGGTGTTATACATATTTTTGAACATGAGGGACTTTTTCCATTTTTTATTATTTTTTTGGATATAGACTTCATATTGGTACTGCTGGGTCAAAGGGCATGATCCATTTTTTACTTTTTGAGCATAGTTTCATATTGTTTTCCACAATGCTTGGATTCATTGACAACTCCACCAACAATGCATTAATGTCTCAAACTTCCTGGAACTTCTACAATATTGACCATTTTCCCTTTTATTCATCTTAGTCTTATAGGTGTGAGAATATTTTAAATTGTGTTTCCCTAATTACTAATGTTCTAGAGAATTATTTCATATCATTTAATATAGTTTTAATTGGTTCACTTCAAAAATATTTTTTGTATCCTTTGACAATTTTTCAATTTAAAAATGATCTAAAATCTTATAAATTTGATTCAGTTCTCTATATGTTTTAGAAATGAGACTTTTATCAGAACCCCTAACTGTGAAAATTGTTTCTGTTTTCCTTCTGGGGCAGCTAGGTGGCACTGACCTTGGAGTTAGAAGGATGGAAGTTTGAATACAGCCTCAGACACTTGCCCCTTACTGGCTGTATGACCTTGGGCAAGTCAGTCAACTTTAAGTGTCTCACATCAAGGGCCATCTCTAGTCATCCTGATTTATATCTGACTACTGAAGTCAGATGGCTCTATAGGAGAATGTAAGGATGATGACTTAGCACAGCCCCCACTCACTCAAATTCAGCTCATGTGCTTGTCATGGCATCATCTCCTTGATGTCACAATCTTCTTAGAGAATGTAGGACAAACATCATCATTGCCTTTCCTTCTAGTCTAGACTGCATTCCTTTTATTAGTGCATAACCTCTTCAATTTAACATAGCAAAACAATCCATTTTGCAATTCATAATGTACTCTATTTCTAGTTTAGTCATGGATTACTTCTCTTTCCAAAGATTTGACAGAATTTTTTTTATCTATTAATTTGTCTGTGGTAATGTCTTTTATGTTTAAATCCTATACCCATCTTGATCTTATTTGGATAAAGGGTGTGAGATGTGGGTCTATGCCTAATTTTTGCCATATTCTTTTCCCAATTTCCTATCAGTTTTTGCTGGAGTGAGTTCTTATTCTAGAATCTAAAGTCATCTGGATTCGTGTAACAATGGATTACTGCAGTTGGTTATTGCTATATCTTTTGTACCTATTCTAATCCACTAGTCCAATTCTTTTTTTCTTGATGAGTACCAAAGATGACAGCTACTTTATAGTATAGTTTGAAATCTGGTACATATAGGCAACTTTTATTTGCCTTTTTTTGAAAAATTCCCTTAATTTTCTTGACATTTTATTGCTCTAAGTATATTTTGTTACTATTTTTTCTAACTCTGTAAAATAGTATAGTGATAGTTTCATTGGTATGGTACTGAATAAGTAATTTAATTTGGGTAGAATTGTTCCTTTTATTATATAAGTTCAACCTTAACAAGAACACTTGACGTTTTTCCAGTTGTTTCAATCTGACTTTATTTGTAAAAAAAGTATTTTGTAATTGTGTTTATACATGTTTTTATTATTTGAATTATAATGTAGATTCCCAAGTATTTTATACTGTCTACAATTATTTTAAATGGAAATTCTCATTCTATCTTTTGCCCTTGGACTTTGTTGTTCATATGAAGAAGTGTTGATGATTTATATGGGTTTATTTTATATACTGCCATTTTGCCAAAGTTCTTAATCATTTCAAGTAGGTTTTTGGTTGATTTTTGAAGATTCTTTATGTATACCATCATATCATCTGCAATGAGTGAAATTTTTTGCTTCTTCATTACCTATCCTAATTCTTTCAATTTCTTTCTCTTCTTTTATTGCAATAGCTAACATTTCTAAACCTATATTAAATAGTAGTGGTGATATTGGGCATCTTTATTTCACCCCTTGTCTTACTAGAAATACTTGTAGTTTATCCCCATTGCACATAATATTTGTTGAAGATTTGGGTTAGATATTAAGGAAAACTCTAGTGTTTTTAGTGTTTTTAATAGGAATGCAATTTTTATTTTGTTCAAGGGTTTTTCATCATCTGTTGGTTTTGCTATTAATATGTTCAATTATAATTATTGTTTGCCTAATATTGAACCACCCTTATCTATCTGGTATAAATTCTATCTGATTATAGTATATTATCTTAGCAATACCATGTTGTAATCTCTTTGGAAAAATTTTGTCTAGGATTTTTGCATCAATATTCATTAGGGTGATTGCTCTATAATTTTTTTGTTTTGTCTTTTTTCTGGTTGAGATTTCAGCACCATATTGATATAATAAAATGAGTTTGGCAGAAGTACTTCTATCTTTTTAAATAATTTATGCAGAATTGGAAATATTCTTCTTTAAATGTTTGGTAGAATGCACTTCTAAGTTCATCTGAACCTGGTGACTTTTTTCTTTTTTCTTTTGCAAATCAGTGGGGTTAGGTGACTTGCCCAAGTTCACACAGCTAAGTAATTACTAAGTGGCCGAGACTGGAATTGAACTCAGTTTTTCATTTCTCCATGGCTGGTGATATATCCACTGTGCCACCTAGTTGCCCCCACCCCCAAGAGCCTTTTGCTTAGGTAAATTATTGATGTTTTCTTCTTTTGCTTTCTCTGAAATGGGGTTATTAAAGTATTTTAATTCATTTTCTGTTAATTTGGGCAATTTGTATTTATGTAAAGATTCATTCATTTCATTCAGGTTGGCAAATTTATTGACATACACTTGGGCAAAAGAACTCCTAATTATCTATTTAATTTTTTTTATCAATGGTGGTGAGTTCATCATTTTAATTTTTTTAGTACTAGAAATTTCTATTCTCCCTTTTCTAAAAAATCAGTTTTATCAAATATTCATGTATTTTATTTTTTCCATTAAATCAACTCAGTTTTATTTATCAGATCAATGGTTTTCTTAAATTTTTATTAATCTCTTATTTGGTTTTCAGAATTTCTAATTTGGTATCTAATTAGATCTTCGATCTTTAATTTGTCCTTTTTCTAGCTTTCTTAGTGCTAAGCCCAATTCATTGATCTCCTCTTTTTCTATTATATTCAAATAAGCAAAACTGCTTTTTTTGAAATAATGTGTCATTGTTGTCATTTTGTTGGATGAAATGGTTAATTATTTCTATGATTTGTGTTTGATCTACTCACTTTTAAATAAGGTTATTTAATTTCCAATTTAATTTCCAATAATTATTCGTTTATCTTTCCATGACACTACATTACTTGAAATTTTATTGCATCGTCATCTGAAAAACCTACATTTATTATTTCTGCCATTCTGCACTTGATTGTAAGGGTTTTATGTCCTAGTTCATGGTCATTTTTCCTTTTTTTTCTTTTTGGTTTTTGCAAGGCAATGGAGTTAAGTGACTTAAGTAACCAACATCACACAGGTAGGTAATTATTAAGTGTCTGAGCCTGGATTTGAACAGAGGTCCTTCTGACTCCAGGGCAAGTGCTCTATCCACTGCACCGCCTAGTTGGCCCTCATGGTCAGTTTTTCTGTAGTGCCACGTACTGCAGAGAAAATGTTACAATCTTTTTTTTTATCCCCATTCAGTTTTCTCAAGAGGTCCATCATATCTAAGTTTTCTAAGACATTCAACTTCTTATCTTCCTTTTTGCTTATTCAGTGATTAGATTTATTTCATCTTTTTCTATTTTATGGGAGAGTTCATCACATTACATTTTCCAGTTAAGATTACTAATTCCATATTGACCTACATGCTATTTCCTTATTTAAACTTTTATCTTTCCTTTCCTCTTATTCCTATTCATCAATGCTTTACTACCTTTCTCTTTAACTTTTCTTTTAAATTTTAGCTCTAACTTTACATTTACTTTTATCTTCACCTTCCCTTTTTTCAGTTCCTTCTTTCCCTTTCTTCCCCTCCCCTCCACTTCCCTATTGGGTAGGGTAAATTTTCAAACCCAAATGGAAATGAATGTTATTTTAATTCTGGGCCAAATCTATTGAAAGTAGGATTTACTCAGTGTTCTCACCATTGCTTCTTTCTTGATATTATAATGGGACTTTGTGCCTCTTCATCTGGTGTTAACTTTTCCACTGATGCTTTGTCTTCTCCTGGTATAGTCTTTTTTGTTTTTTTTTAGGTTTTTGCAAGGCAAATGGGTTTAAGTGGCTTGCCCAAGGCCACATAGCTAGGTAATTAAGTGTCTGAGACCTGATTTGAACCCAGGTACTCCTTACTCCAGGGCAGGTGCACTATCCACTGAGCAACCTAGCCTTCCCATAGTCTTTCTTTTTACATCGTTATTGACTTCACCCTGTTTTGTACCTACAAGGCCTTTGTCAAAATATATACCTTCTATCTATTCTGATGAAAGAGTAGTATTCTCAAAGGTTGCTTGTTTGATTGCTTGAATTGATTGATGAGTAACATTGCCTTATAGTCACTATGTACCCACCCATTTTCTGTATCATTAGAAATGCACTTCTCAAGAGCCATAAATCACATCAAATTATAATTGATTTATATTGCTTCTCCTCTTTTGAAGTAATTCCAAGGAGAGACAATACTCATGATTCAAACCATGCCAAGCCAAATTATTTCTTGGGCCATTTATACCTCTTTCCCCTCTACCTTGCCTCCACAAAGCAAACTTCTTATTCTAGCCGAAACATTAGGCAAATATAACAATTATATATATATATATATATATATATATATATACAAAAAAATATAACTATAATCTTTCTTAACTAAAGTGTGGATTAAGGCCAGATCAGATCACTTCCTAATCTAACCCTTCTAAGCATGTATAAGCATTTTAAGTAAGCAGCCACCCTCTTCTCTACTGTTATGGTACCCTCCTTAACTAAAGTTTCTAGTAAAGTAAGATTTAATTATGTATACAGTCTCTAAATACACCTAAGTACTTAATAAGGTCTCTTTTAAGAACTTTATAATTAATTGTAGGGCATGGGAGACACATCAGAGGGGAAACTGTGCTCTATGAGCAAGGAAGAATTGAAGCAACTCAAAGCAAACATGAGATATGTAAGTTTAGAGTAAAGACTCCAAATGTTCACATGACTATTTGTGCTCAATTAGTGGTAAAACATTCTGAGTTCACCTTGGTCTGATCAACCACAGTTGGACACACATTGATGCCATTTTGATCTTATTCAATAATGAACAACAAGAACCAACCATACTCAGATCTTCTAAGTACAATCCCTTCAATTATATTCTACTCTCAAGATTTACAAGGTTTATTTAACTAACAGGTTCCCAGCAAGGAAGTCATTTGTAATATAAAGAGGTTTATAATAATATATTTACCTTTAGTTTTACAGAGGCAAAGAAAAGGTTAACATGATAAAAGTAAAAGCTGCCTCTGTCTTTCTGTTTCTGTCTCTATTTCTACCTCTCTTTTTCCTTTGTCTCTCTTTATATATATATATATATATATATATATATATATATATATATATATATATATATATATATATATTTATATATGTATGAGTATATGTAAACACATTTATATGCACATGTGCATAAAAAGAATATGTACAAATATACATATAGACATAAAACATATTCAATCATTTGTCAAGTCAGAATCATTTTTACCTTCATGACATCAGATCATCAGATACTTTGCCTTTCCTCTTCTGATACTGTCATCATATTGGAAGCTCTCAATCACCTCATGCTTAGACTGTTACAATAGCCTGCTGGTTAGTCTTGTAGCCTCAAGTCTCTGTCTTCTTCAGTCACTCTCTCAGCTGTCAAACTGAGTTTACTAAAATAAGGTTTGACCATTTTACTGGACACACACACACACACACAGACACATTTAATAGACTCCAATGTTTTCATAATACCTTCAGAATGAAACATAGAGTTATTTTCTTTCAAAATTTGTTTGAAGCCTTTCCTACCATTCAAACCTTCCAAATCCTTAGTTTGATACATATACTCTGATCCAGTAACACTGACTTGCTTGTACTCTACACACAATCTCTCTCTATCTCTCTCTCTCTCTCTCTCTCTCTCTCTCTCTCTCTCTCTTTCTCTCTCATTCTCACTATCTTGCTCTCTTTCCCTTCCTGTGTCTCTCTCCTCTTTTTCCTCTTTCTCTCTGAAAGATTTTGTCTCTGCTCCAACAAGTTTCATGAGATTTGAATTTGACCTCATAACTTCTGTGATCTATGGGATTTCAATTTAATTCTTATATTGATGCTGGAATTTGGGGGTTAACCAATTAAAGGTAGAATTTGGAGTAACTGAGAAATTGAGGCTCACTGAAAGACAAAGGAATTTGTGCGCTCTCTCAGATTTTTAAACTGCTCAGGATTTTATTACAATTATAGTAAAGTAAACTGGTTAACAAACTTTTCCTCCCAAAGAGTCATCAATATTTTAAGACAGGGTCAATAATAAAAGGCTTGAGGTGGTTGCTTTGTAGATAGAGATAGAGAGAAAAGGAGCGAAGGAGGGAGGGAGATAAAGAGAAAAAGAGAAGCAAGGATAAAGAGAGAGAGAGAGAGAGAGAGAGAGAGAGAGAGAGAGAGAGAGAGAGAACTGGCTCAGAGTGAAGGTCCAGCTCACATTTTACAGCCTTGCCACTTATCTGGGCAGAAAACAAAAGGGAAATACTTCTCCACTTACATGCTCCAAATAGATATAGAAAGTTGAAGACTTTTGGTAGGGAATGAGGAGACAGGATACAAATTTTTACATTAAATAATGCAACAATAGGGGTCAATTTACATCTCAAGAGCAAAGAGACTTTCACAACCTTAACAAACTTCCCAGATTAAACAGCATTCCAAGATTACAGAATTTGTTTCTGTTTATAATTTTTCTATATTCATAATTCTCATGTAATTTTCTGCATCAATATGATACAAGCAGGTAGTTTATTGGTCATTCTTAATTAGAAGGTATGAATTTAAATGTTAACAGAAATATAAAGAATAATTTTGGTTTAATGGAAACAAAGACACTGAATTTGATATCATTAGAGAACTGAGTGCAAATGTCTCCTCTAACATTTATTAGTTGTTCCACAAATCAATTCCTTTGACAGTCTCTTTATCTCAAAAATAGAGATTAAAGTTTGCACTACACATTGTAAAAGGGTGTTGAGGATCAAATGAGCTAATGTGTGTAAAATTCTCTAAAAATCCTAGAGATTTATATAAATGTCAATTATTAACAAATATATTCATATATAGAAAGCTGAAAGGTACCTGAGAGAATCTTTTTCTTTCATTTTACAGATGATGTATAGTGAATTTATTTGCCAAATATCACATAATCATTTCTTCCTGATTATTTCTGACATTTGGAAGACTAGGGTGTGGAGAAATCATCAGAAATCTGTAATTCCTTTATGATATGATCCTTTTATAATGAGAGAGAGAGAGACACACAGACAAAGAAAGACAGAGAGATGCAGACAGAGAGACAGAAATACACACACACACAGATAGAAAGACTGACGGACCCATAGACAGACACAGACAGAGACAGAAAGAGAGAGACAGACAATTAGAGACAGAAGAGACAAAGAGAGAGAGAGAAAGAAAAACAGAGTTAGAGAGAGTGACAGAAAGAAATAGACTGAGATAGAGAGACAGAGCGGCAAAAAGAGAGACAGACTGATAGAGAAAAAAAGATACAGAGAGAGAAAAATAGCAATGGAAGGAAGAAAGAATACCCTTCAGGCAAATCAAAGTCAAGATTTGTAGTATTGGTTTTAAAATCAGTTTTCAAAGTTCATATTTTTTTAAAGTATTAAATTTTAAAACTGCATGATAAATTTGTGGAAAGAATACCTTTTTTCCTAAAAATAACTTTTAATTGGATATTTTATGAAGTTATATATATTTCCAGGTTTAAATTTTAGGATAGAAAATATAGTGTTTTGAGGTATTTTAAAATACCTTGACAAAGTAAATTGTATAGAATGTTATTCAGTTATTTTTGAACAATATGTGAATAAGTCACTCTTGGCATCTGGCTTTAAAATTCTACCAAAGTAGGTATCTAAATCTTGATATTTAGATTAGTGTCATATCACATATCTTTTGATACTATTCTTTTCAACTAGCATATTTATACATCATTTCTCTTATCAATTGAAAAATCATGTATTTGAGAGTAAAATTTTCATTGAATATCTTATTTCTGAATTGTCATATCGTCATTTGAAAATATCTACATAAGATAATTCTCCCTAATCTGGCAATTCCTTTATCATAGGCACTAAATACCTTACCTTCCACATCTGTGACCATGCCTTCAAGTTTTCAACTCTTTCATTTCTGGTATTTCCTCCCTTTGTCCCCATTTTTCTGACTACTTTTATTAATTCAATACTCCTCTGTTGTACCACTTCTTCTGAGAGACTTTGTCTTCTCCTTTATCATCACTGTATAATTGCCATTTGTATTAAGAGTTTATTTTTTGAGGCATAACCTTGTTAATAATTATTCATAACACTAGAGTAAGTTATTCCTCCAGCACATTTTCAGTTTATAATCAAACAGTAACCTCAATTACTTCTTAGAAAAGATTTTTATTTATATGGCATAGTAAGAAAACCATTTTCTCCATCAAGATGGAGTGTACTTTCCAAAAAAGAAACAATAATTTGGGGAAGGGGGCTATATATGACTAAGGAAACTTACCATATAAGAAAAGTAGACTAAAAGTCCTTTCTCTCTCTGGAGAATTTTCTCTCTAGAGAATTTTAAAAATAAAGTCCACTGTGTTTGTGAGTTATGAATCACTAAACTACAAGGATATACTAGACCATCATAAAATACAACTACTGCCAGGCTGGTCTGTGTAGGTTACTTGGTCACTGGCCTAGCTCCTCCAAGAGTGATATATCTGTGCTAGAGGTGATTTTGCTAGTTTCCCAGGCCATGTTCCTCAACAGGTAACCATAATCTCTATTTCTATTAGCCACAGGTTCAGCTGAGTGTTTCTTTGATTTTTTTTTTTTGACTGGTTTTAGAGGATTATTTTTTACCCCAGCTGGGATATTGCTGTGTTATTTCAGAACAGGTCAAGGCTATTAGCCTATAAGAGTCTTGTAGATGTCTCTTAAATTTTATTTCCCAAGGTCTCAGATTTTATTTAACAATGTTTCCTAGTAAGTGACCCCACAGTAGCCAATGGTGTTATTTCCTAGGTATTATTCAAGATAGGACCTGGGAACAAATGGAGTAGACCAATTTATATCCTGAGGGCAGTTGCAAAGGCCTTTTTATGTGCAATTGAGCTATTCAAAGTGTCAGACCTCTTAAAAGGTGTGGAATACCTAATTTACCTTTACCCTCTATTATACCTGTTATTTCTTCTTACAATCTTCTATTGAAGACTTAAGAGGATATGGCTTTTAACCCAGAAGATCCCATACAGGTTTGACCTAAATCCTATACAATCCCTTACAACCTCATGGATAACTTTTCTTTCCCACCTCTTCCAGTTTTAAAATAGTCTGACATTGATCCTGGATGGGTTGTATCATCTTCCTTTTCTTAACCCACCCACATAACCACTATCTCTTCATTTTCAAAAACATTTCTACCTCCATTTGAACATTCCTACTACACACAGTGCAAGGTTTATAATCTTTTTTTATTATTATTATTTGGTATCGTACCTTTGACAATTTGTTTAAGCCTTTGAAGTTCTTAGAATAATTTATTTATTTTTATTTTATTTTATTTTTTATTTTTTTCTAATAATACATAAAGGTAGTTTTCAGTATTTATCCTTTGAAAACTTTTGATTTCCACATTTTTCTACTATCCTCCCTTTCCTTTACCCTGCCTTTGTAGCATTCAAACTAATCTAACTTGTTTATGTATAATCATGCTTAATGCATTCATGTTGTGAAAGAGCAATTAGAAGTGGGAAAAACATGAGAAAGAAAGAATAATATAAAAATAAGTTTTAAAAAGTGAATTTGAAATGCATTGATTTGCAATCAAAATTTATATTTCTCAGGATATAGATGGAATTTCCCTTAACATATTTTTCAGGATTGTCCTTATCCCTGAACTGCTGAGAGGAACTGCATCCATCTTATTTGAATATCTCACACCATTATTGTTAATGTATACAATGTTGTCCTGGTACTGCTCACTTCACTCACCATTGGTTCATGCAAGACTTACAAAAGCCATGGTACTCCATAACAGTCATATACCATAACCTGTTATTATTCCTCAATAGATGGGCATCCCAATTCTTTGTCACTACAAAGAAAGCTTCTATAAATATTTTTAACATGAGAGTCTTTTTTCCCTTTTTCTGGTCTTTTTGAAATATAGACGAAACAGTAGATTGTTGGATTTAAAGGTATGCTCAGATTTATTTACCTTTAGGTATACTTCCAAATTGCTCTCCATTATGATTAGATTAGTGTCAACTCCTGACTTTTTATTCTTGTAAATTTCATGAAGTTCTCTGTATAATTTGGAAATTAATCCTTTTGTTTTTAACTAATGACTGTGGGGGACAGAGCCAAGATGATAGAGTAAATGCAGGAACTTCCATGAACTCTACTCCAAATGACTCTAAATAACTTTAAAAAACTACTTTAACCAAATTCTAGTTGCAGAATGCAAAATCTGAAGTAAGCAATCTTCCAACCCAAGACAACTTGGAAGATCAGAGGAAAGGGTCTGCTGCACAAGGATAAGAGGGAAGCACAGAGCAGGCTGAACTGAACCAGAGTGAACCAGCCCCAGCTATCCAGGAATAGGAAGCTGGGCCACTTGTAGACTGGTAGTTATAATGGTTTCCAGTCCTCTTAGCCCAAGATTTGCCAAGGACAACTTGGTTTCCAAAACTCTCAGCCTACAGATGGTAAGAGGTTAAGGAGGAGATTTCAAGAGTCTTTTTGCTATCACTAAGCTGAGACTCTTGCTTTGCCCTTACTCAGATCTGAGTCACAGTCTGGGGCCCCAGTGCCAGGAAGAGGAGATGAAGCACCACTGAGTTTACTATTGTAGTAGAGCAAAGATCCTCCTCACAGTTCCAGGGCAAAGGGAAGTGCTTGTGGTCACCCACAGACCAGAATAGTCATAATCTCCCATAAGACCTTAGAAGAATTGAAGTCTTGCAGGTCCCTAGTAATATCTCTGAAAACAGCTACCAAAACACCTCAAAAGTTTATAACAGTATGTCTTCTGCCCTGGGAATAGAGTTCAACTTTAACAAAGAGTTAAAATCAAGTCATAGGTTAAGGAAATTAGCAAACAACTGAAGAAAAAATCCAAACAAGACAGTTACTATGGTTATATGGGATATCAAAATACACATTCTGCACATTCTGAAGTAAACAAACTCACTGTTTCTACATCCAAAGCCTCCAAGAAAATTACGAATTTATCTCACACTATGGAAGAAAGACAAAAAGGGTTTTGAAAATCAAGTAAAGGAGGTAGAGTAAAAATGCGGAAGAGAAATGAGAGGGATGCATAAAAATCATAACCAGTTCAGCCACTTAGCAAAGGAGACACAAAAAATACAGAAGTAAATAAGTTCTTAAAAATCAGATTGATCCAAATGGGAAAAGAAGTCCACAAAGCCAAGCACGAGAAGAATACCTTAAAAAAGCCAAATAGGTCAAACGGAGAAGGAGAATCAAATGCTCACTGAAGAAAATAATTCTTTAAAATACAGAATGGAACAAAGGGAAGCTGATGACTTTCTGAGAAATCAAGAAGCAATAAAACAAAACCAAACAATTAAAATATAGAGAAAAAGTGTGAAGAATCTCATTGGAAAAACAACTGATCTGGAAAAGATAGTTTTTTAAAATTATGAAACTATCTAAAAGCCATGACCAAAAAAGGATTCTAGACATTTTTACAAGAAATTATCAAGGAAAACTTCCCTGATATTTTAGGAAAGGGTAAAGAAGAAATTGAAAGATTTATCAATAACCTCCTGAACGAGATCCCAAAATGAAAACTGGCAGGAAAATTATAGTCAAATATCTGAGCTCTCAAATCAAGAGAAAATTGCAAGCAACAAGAAAGAAGAAACTTGTTTTCTTTTTGTTTTGTTTTTGTGAAGTCACAGTCAGGATAACACAAAGATTAGTAGCTTCTACATTAAGGAATCATAGGACTTGAAATATGAGATTCTAGAAGTCAAAAGAACCTGTATTCCAATGAAGAATCTGCTATCTAGAAAAATTAAATATACACTTTCATGGTAAAAGATGGATATTCAATGAAATAGGGACTTTCAAACTTCTCTGATGAAATGATCAGAGGTGAAGAGAAAATTTGATCTTCATATACAAGACTCTAATGAAGCACAAAAAGGTAAACATGAACATCAAATCCTAAGGGACTTAATGATTTTGAACTGCTTATATTCCTGCATAGGAAAATGATACTGACATCTCAAATGAACTTTCTCATTTAAAAGAGCAGTTAGAAGCCGTATTTATAGATAGGGTAGAAATGGGACTTGAACTTAAAGCAATAATATATTTAAAAAGATGGAGAATGGGTGAGAGAGGAATGTCCTAGTAAAAAGGAAAAGGGAAAGATAGAATGGGGTACATTATTTCACATGAAAGAGACAAGAAAAAGCTTTTGCAGGGGAGTGGAAGGGGGGCGGTGAGAGGGAGTGAGCCTTTTCTCATCAGAATTGGCTTAGAAAGGGAATAACATATAAAGTCAATTGGATATAGAAATCTGTCTTACCATACAAGAAAGCAGGAGGGCAAGGGAATGGGAGAAAAGGGAAGGTGATAGAAGGGAGGGAAGATTGTGGGAGGGGGTTGTCATATGGAAAACACATTTTAGGAGGGAATGGGTGAAGAGAGAGAGAGAAGAGAGAGAGAGAGAGAGAGAGAGAGAGAGAGAGAGAGAGAACAGAATAAATGGAGTGGGTGAATAGTAGTAACTGTGGGGGTAAAAAATTATTGAAGGCAGTTTCTCCAATAAAGAACCTCATTTCTCAAACATAAGGAACTGCATCGAATTCATGAAAAAAATAAGAGCCTTTCTCCATTGGATAAATGATCAAAAGACATGAACAACTTTAAGATGTGATTATCAATTCTATTTAAGTGATTTTAAGAAAAGTATTCAAATTTACTAATGGCAGAAGAAAAGTAGGTTGAAATAATTCTGAGGTTCTACCTTATACCTATTCAACTGACTAATAAGATAGAAAGAGAAAATGGCAAGTGTTTGAGAGAATGCAGGAAAAATGAGACTGATGCATTTTTGGAGGAATTACAAAGTATTCAACAATTTTATAGACTAATTTGGAACTATGCCCAAAGGGTTATAAAATCATGCCTCCCCATTGATCTAACAGTGCAATACCATGTCTGTATTCCAGAAGAAATAAAAACCAGAAAGGAAAAGGACCTATATACACAGGGGTCAAATGGATAAAACAGTTCAAAAAATTATTGAGGAGAAGAATGCTTTAAAAAAAGAAGAATTGGCCACATGGAAAAGGAGATAAGAAAGATCTTTGAGGAAAATACATCCTTCAGATGTAGAATGGATCTAAAGGAAGCTGATGACTTTATGAGAAGTCAAATACAATACTTCAACACCAAAAGAATGAAAAATTAGGAAAAAATGTAAACTATCTCATTGCAAAAACAATTGATCTGGAAACCAAATTCAAGAAAATTTTTTTTTAAATGATTGGGATACCTGAAAGACATGATCAGGAAAAAGAGCCTCTACTTCATTAAAAAATCCTACAGGAAAATTGCCCTGATATTGCAGAAGCAGGGGGCAAAATAGAAATTTGAGAGAATTCACTGATCTCCCCTAGAACCAGATCCAAAAACAACCTCCAAGAATATTATAACCATGTTCCAGAACTCCAGATTCAAAGAGAAAATATTAAAAGCAGCCAGAAGGACATAATTCAAATATCATGGAGTTGCAGTCAAGATGAAACAGGACTTAGCAGTAACTACATTAAGGGCTCATAGGGCTTGGAATATAATATTCCAGAAGACAAAAGAGCTTGGAATGCAGCTGAAAATCAGCTACCCAGCAAAACTGAACATCATCTTCAAGGAGAAAGGATGGACATTCAATGAATCAGGGGAATTTCATATGTTCCTGTTGAAACAACCAGAACTGAACAGAAAGTTTGACCTTCAAATATAGGACTCAGTTGAAGCACAGAGAGCTGAGAAGGGTAAAATATGAGAGACTTAATGATGATGAACCGTAGGTATTGCTGCATAGAAAAATGATACTGGCAATACTCATATGAAACCTCTCATTTAATAGAGAAGGTAGAAGGAGCTTTTATAGATGAAGTCCAGGAGAGAGCTGAATTTGAAGTTATAATATATTATTAAAATAGAGTTAATGGCTAAAAGGGAAATGCACTGGGAGTAAGAGAACGGAGAGGTGGAATATACTAAGATATTTCATATAAAAGTTGTTTTTTTTTCCTTCTTTTAACAATGAGCTTTTGCATTGATATGGGACGAGGGAAGGTGAGGGGGAACCTTTACTCTCATCAGAAATGGCTCAGAGAGGAAACAGCTTGCAAACTCAAGGGTAGACATCTAGAGTCAAAAGGAAAGAAGGGGGAAAGGTGGAAGGGCACAGATGTGGGTGATAGAAGAGAGGGTAGATAATTGATGAGAACATTAAGATATAACACATTTTCCTTTTTACTTTTTGCAAGAGACTGGGATTGGGTGGCCTGTCTAGAACAACAGCACAGGGTGGTTTCTGGGTCTCAGAGGTGGTATGTGGGTTCAGGGCCTCTTGGCCCCAGGACTGGTGATCAGTTTGCTGAATTACTTAGCCACCCTACAGCATATTTTAGAAGAGGGACAGAGTGAAAGGAGAGAGAAAATATACTATATGGTATTGGGGAGGAATAGATGGAGGGATTTACAATCAGCAACAGCCAACAGTGCAAAAATATGGAAGTAACTTTTATGATGGACTTATCATAAAGAATGTGATCCATTTGAGACAGAGCTGATATTATTAGAAAACAGACTAAAACACATTTTTCCTCTTTCCTCTATTTTATTTCTCCTGAGGGTCTATATGTTTTGGGGGAAGGGGGGTATTATGTTTACTCTTAAGAATATTTTAGTAATGTATAAAAATATCACTTGTACAAAAATATTCATAGCAGTTCTCTTTGTGGTGGTAAAAAATAAAAATTTAAATAAATGTCCTTCAATTGAGGGATGGCTTAACAAAATGGTATGCATATATAATGGAAAAATTTTGTTCTATTAGAAGCCAGAAGGGATGGAAATTCAGAGAAGCCCAAAAAGATTTGCATGACTGATGTTGAGCAAGATGAGCAGAACTAGAGGAACATTGTGCTCCCCAGCAGCAACATGGGGGTGATGACCAAACTTGATGGACTTGATCATTCCATTAGTGCAACAATCAGACACAATACTTTATTTTTCTTCCTTAGGGATATGATTTCTCTCTCACCACATTAAACTTAGATCATTGTATATCATGGAAACAATGTAAAAACTAACAGTCTGCAGCAAGAATAGGGGAAGAATTTTAAAAATATTCAAAATAAAATTTAAAAATTCAAAACAAAAGTATATTGTTAAAATATATTTCTTTTTTTCAGGACCCAATTAATGACAACTAAAATTTATTTCATTTAGAGATAGCCAAGTGGCACAGATGGTAGCTTGGGGTTTGCAGTCAGGGGTTTGAATTCAGGAAATCAGTTCAAATCTAGCCTTAGGTATCATGTGGCTCTGTGAATTTTGGCAAGGCAATTCACAGATGCCTGCCCATATCTCTTTCTCCAACTGTAAAATGTGGATAATAATATTTTCCTTACAAGTTTGTTGCCAGTCAAATAAAAGCACTTTGTTAATTGCCTACTAATAAAAGATATTTAACAAATGTTTGTTCCCTCTATCCTCATAACCATAAAGGGTATAAGTTAATGTATCTTTGTGTCCAAGTTTGGGAGTCAGGATCCTAGTGATTTGGTTTAAATTTGTCAGGTCACTGCCTAAGCTGAAACCTATGGGCATTGTACCTACCTTTCCTGGGTCTTTTTTAATTATTGCAGACATCTCTCACATGCATTTTCCACTTTCTCTTCCTACTTTCATAGTCCTTATGATCTCCCAAATGGATCCCTTGAAAAAAATTAACAAATATTTCATGTTCCAGTCAGTTTCGCTTCTACTCCAGTTTACTCTATTCATCCCTGTCAGATTGATCTTCCGAAAACACAGTTTTTCCATGTGTCTGCCCATTTCAGATACTGTCAATGGTTTCTTATTTTCTGTTTACAGGGAGATATAAAGTCTGTTCTGGAGAGTCAATAAAAGAGGCTCAATTGCTTTTTGTTATCTGAAAGTATGAATGTTACTGTTTGACCTTCATTTTCATAGAGAACCATGTATAATAAAAGAAGGAACCCTACATTTCCCCTAGCCTTTTGACTTTATTGAACTTAATTTTCATTCATTCCTTTGAAAAAGGCTCTCGAGTGTAATAAATGTGTTCTTTTTCATAATAGATCCAGTTGTGTATTTTTAAGGGGGGGGGGATGCACATGATGTCACATTCAAGGAAAATCAACTGGACTTAAGATTGTACTTTTTAACCTCATATCATTCCATTGTTTTCCAGCAAAGACTGCATTTATATACCTGGGTGGGCAGGTTGCTTGTTGGTAGTTCTTCATTTTCAAAGAAAACCAAAATGACACCACTATTTTAGAGTCAAGTTACAGTCCAACTGTGTAATAGGAGTTCAGAATGTGGTACCAAAGGACAAATAAAATTAGTCCATGTAAACATGAGATGGATTCTCTAAATTTGTGCATCTCATTTCTTTTGATTTACTTCAATTCTGCTTTGCTCATAGCAGACAATACCTTCTTTGACTAGGGGACACCATGCTGGGTGGTATTGTGCTAATGTCTGCTGTACCACAAATCAATTCTAAAGTATTTCAGAGAGACCCTGAGAATATTCTTTTATTTCTTCTTATCACTTTGGCACATGCTTTAATTTCTTGGAGTCACAGGTCAGAAGTGGATCAGGTAGACACCAATGGTAGGAAACAACCCTAAAAAAGTGTTCAAGGATGCCCTCAAACAAGAGGTACTAGACTTCCCTGAATCCACCCTCAATTGATTAGGACTACTAAAAATAGACAATGTTATTACCTTCAAAAATGTATTGCCCTACCTCAAAGCCTCATGGTCAAATAAATGGTTTCTGTTCATGTTACCTGAATAAATAAAGGAAGAGAATCCAGTAAATGGTCCTGAAAACCTGAAACCCAATAGATAATAACAGAGTACAATTTGATAACCATGAGACCTTCCTGGATTCATCAATGTAATGTGGAAGGGAGTTTCATGTGCACTTATATGATACACCACATATACCAGGGAATTTTGGTAGATCTTAGTCATGGAGGAATGAGTTTTTCTTGACATACACGTATTCTAGTTACATACATTTTTTTGGTTTATGTCTTTCTACATATTTTCCTTATTTAAACATTTCCCAAAATATGTGTCTTCCATCACATATTCCCTGAATATGTACTTATGTTTAGAAATTCTGTGGTGATTTATGAGACAGTATAAACCATCCATGTATAGTGATATATTTTCTTATTACTTTATTTGTTATGTTACTTAATTTATTAATTTTAATATATCTTCTTTTTGGATTGATCAAAATAAACCATTCAGTAAGAGTTTAAAGTCTGTGACTTTAGAGTGTATGCATTAAATCTGTAGTAAATTTTCTAGAAGTCCATTTTGATGAGCTTTAGGAACTATGTAGAGAATAAAGTCAGTTTTCTTTAGTTTGATGTCCGAGGACTGTCATGATTCTATTATATTTTTATATATCTATATTACATTTTTATATATAAATATTTTTTAAAAAATATTCTCTCCCCAGATCTAGAACCATAAGTAGGCCATGACATCTGGGAGGTGATGCCATGACAAGCACTTGGATTGGATTTGAATGAGTAGGTAACTGTGCTAAGTCACTAGCCTCACTTTTTCCTCAAGAGCAACCTGAATCCAGTCATTAGATATGAATCAGGATGACTGGAGAAGGCCCTGGATGTGAGGCAATTAGAGTTAAGTGACTTGCCCAAAGTCACACAGCGAATGAGAATCAAGTGTCTGAGATTGGATTCGAACTTCTGTTCCTAATTTCAAGGCCAGTCTCTATCCACTGTGCCACCTAGCTGCCCAACTTAGTGCTGGCCTGAAATCAGGAATCTTACCTTAGACATTTGACACTAGCTGTCACTTAACCCTGATTACCTCCCATTCAGAGTTTTCTCCAGTCAATTTGATTCATATCTGGTCACTAGATCTGGCTATTTCTGGAGGAGAAAGTGAACTGGTAATTTAGCACAGCAATCCTTCACTCAAATCCAATTCATGTGCTTATCATGACATCACCCTCCTGATATCATGGTCTTCTTAAAGAACAAAGGGCAAACATCTTCTATTCACAAAGCAATCAATGCACAAGCATTTATTAAGATCTTATTAGTAGTGAGCACTGTCTTACAAAAGCAATAAAGTACAAGCAAATAATACTACAACCTTATACATAATGAAGCAAAACAAAATACAGATAAAGTTTCAAATCTGTATCCTGTGCCTACAAAAACTATTAAGCATTAACTAAGAGTTAAGTATTGTGCTATGGCTCAATTAGAAATCCAGACAAGTTCCACTCTCAGTGAACTTGGTATTTTCTAGTAGATGGGAAGCAATAAATATAAAAAATCTTTATTGATAAGTCATCCAGAAAAGTGCAGTGAATCATGGGACAATATACTTAGGTTATTTTATACATTGTTTCACTGTATTTCCCATGATAAAATCATTATAATTTCTGATATTGAAATCATAATTCTATGCCCCATGTGTCTAATAACTTTCATTTCTAATTTATCAGTTACTGACTATAAATAAAGCTGGGACTGCCAGAACTACCAGGTAATGTCCCTTGCCTAATGACTAAAGGGACCAGACTGGAAACAAGGCACACATTTTAGGCTACTTTTAATAGGATCTATTAGGATATTTTGGTGAAAGTTTGGGCCACCTGGCATGACCTACCTCCTGACTCATTCTCAGGCTTTTTATTGTTTGGTCCTTTTTTGTGATGATTGACATTTTGAATATTTGAAGTTTTCTTGAAAAAGATATTAAAGTGATTTGTCATTTCCTTCTCCAACTCATGTTACAGATGAGGGAACTGAGGCAAATTGAGTTAAGTGATTTTCCCATAGTCATACAGTTAGTCTGAGTGCTAGATTTGAACTCTAGCAGATGTCTTCCTCACTTCATTTCCCACAGTCTATCTTGCTGTTCCCATACTGATGCTACATTGTTATTTTTCTACATTGGTTTATCTGCTTCATTTGTAGAAATTGGTTCACAGTTTATTTCATAGTAGTAGAGATGATAAGTTATTATTAGACATCAATTATTCTCAGATGTTTCCTCATTTTTCAGGGGTCATGACTGTCCACAGGAAAATTTTCCTGTTTGCAAACACAAGCATAAAAATAAGAACATATGACTACAAAAAGTCATTCCCAACCTAGAAATATAAATTATAGAGGAAGATAATAAATACAAAACGATACAAAAAAGACAAAACATAGAAATTACAAATAAGAAAACAAGCAGGATCAAAGTAGTACAATAATCAGGAAACATAATTTTATTTCACATACTTTTCTAAAATGCAAAGTTCTATTTAACAACTTCTCAAATTCTTTCTTGGCTTACTATATATGTATATTTATATATACATATATATTTATATATTTATATATACATATATGGTATGGAGAGAGAGTGGTTAAAAATCTTATTAGGGATGTGACTTGAAATAGTTGAGGAAAAGAACTGTAGATAAATTATAGAATCAAATCAATCAGAAGAGATTATGGATGCTATCAATGCCAATGCACATCTGATGAGAAATCATCTCTGTAATATCCCCAAGTCATCATCCACCTTTCCTTTGAATATTTTTTATTAGATATAATCTATTCCTAGAGGAAATTATGTCATTTGCATGCAATGCTAATTGCTTTTCAAATATATTTATTTTCACATAACTACAATAAGTCTTGCTGTAAAAACAAACGTAATCCCTCCTCCCTCCACAAAACAGAGAAACTTCAAGAAAAATAAGGTGAGATGAAAAAAAGTGAACTTCAGTCAGTGTTCAGACACCATCAGCTCTGTCTCTGGAATGGATCACATTCTTTATTATAAGTCCATCAGAGAAGTTGCTTCAATATTTTTCCACACAGTTGCTGTTGCTTGCTATATTTCCATCTATCCTATTCCTCCCCACACCCATTTATTCTATTCTGTCTTTCCTTTCACCTTGTCCCTCCTCAAAAGTATTATATCTGACTACCCTCTTTCACAATCTTCTCCCTCCTATCACCCCCTTCCCTTCTTCTATCCCTTTTCCTCTCCATTTTCCTCTTGGAGAAGATAGATTTCTAAACCTTATTGAGTGCGTATGTTATTCTCTCTCTCTGAGTCACTTTCATTGAGAATGAAGGTCCACTCATTCCCCTTACCTTCCACCCTTTGGATTTATTGCAAAAGCTTATTATTGGCTTTTTTACATGTAATATCTTAACCCATTCTATCACTTCTTTCCCTTTATCCCAGCATATTCCTTTCTCACCCATTAATGCTAACATTTCAATATATCATGCTTTCAAATTCTACTGCCCTTTGTTCCTTGTCCATATATGCTTCTTCTTACTGCTCTAAAAAATGAGGCCCATTTTAGTTATCAGTATCATCTTTCCATGTAAGTATACAAGCATTTCAGCATCATCAAGTTCCCTCTTGATTTGCCCTTCCTTTCCCCACTCACTATGCTTCACCTGAGTCCTGTACTTAAAGGTCAAACTTTATGTTCAGCTCTGTTCATTTCAACAGGGAAGTTTGAAAAATCCCCAGTTTCATTGGTTGTCCATCTATTCCCCTGAAACAGTATGTTCAATTTTACTGAGCAGTTGATTCTTAGTTGTAATCTAAGCTCGTTTGCCTTCTGGAATATCATATCCCAAGCCCTATGTGCCATTAATGTAGATGCTGCTAAATCATGAGCAATTCTGACTGTAGTTTCACAAAATTTGAATTGTTTCTTGCAATATTTTCTCTTGGTCTTAGGAATTCTGAATTTTGACTTTAGTATTCTTGGGTGTTTTTATTTGGGGATTATTTTAAGAAGTGATTGGTGGATTCCCTCAATTTCTATTTTACCTTCTGTTTCTAGGACATCTGAGCAATTTTCCTGGAGAATTTCTTGAAAAATTAAGTCTAGACTCTTTTTCTGGTTATGACGTTCAGGTCAGTTGTTTTTCCAATGAGATATTCACATTAAATTTTTCAATCTTTGGTTTTATTTTTATTATTTCTTGATATCTCACAAAGTCATCAACATCCCTTAACTTCACTCTGTATATGAAGGAATTCTTTTCTTCAGAAAACTTTTTATCTCTTTGTTTCCATCTGCCAATTCTGTTTTCTAAGGCATTCTTCTCCTCATTGAACTTTTGAACTCTTTTTTTTTTTTCCTTTTGCTCTGAACTGATTTCTACTGTGTTATTTTCTTCAATATTGTTGTCTCTCCTTCACTAAGTTATTGATTTGGTATTATAATTTTCTTGCATTGCTCTCATTTATTTTCCCACTTTTTCCCCTTTACCTTCCTTGTTTGATTTTTCAAAATCTTTTTGAACTCTTCCATAGTCTGAGACGAATTCCTATTTTTCTTGAAGACAATGATATGGAAATATTGACTTTTTCATCTTCTGAGTGTGCATTTTGATCCTCCATGGGACCAAAGTAATTGTCTATAGGCTGATTTTTTTTCTTCTGTTATTTGCTCATCTCCCCAGTCTATGACTTTGTTAAGTTGGGACCCTGTTCCCAGGGTGGAGCACACACTTTCCCAAGCTTTTGAGAGCTTTAGGGACAACACCCCAGGGACCTCAATTCCTTCAAGGTCTAATGAGAGGCTCTAACTCCTCTCCTGGCCTGTACTCTGATCTGTGGATGACCACAAGCACTCCCTTCTTCCTTGAAGCTGTGAGGAGGGTCCATGCTCTGTTATTGCAGCGTGGGGCTCCAGACTACAACCTGGATCTGAGTATGGGCAAAACAACAGAGTCCTGTCCCAAGGATAGAAGAGAGACCTCTATGATCTCCCCTGGCTCCCTTACCATCTGTTGTCTGAGTACTCTGGAAGCAGCTGTTGTGTTGTTCTGTGAGTATGCTTCTGGTTCCCAGTCCAGAGTTGCACTGAACACTATGCTGGCCTAGGCTCCCCGCTCACTTTAGTGTGATAGAGTTTTCCCACTGACCTTCCAAGTTGTCCTTGGCAATCACTGAATTAAGAAATCTCAAAACCATCCCATTGCCATAGACCCAAGCAACCACAGGGACCCAGGAACCCTGCTGGCTGCTCCTGGAAGGTTTGAAACTGGTTCACTACAGTGTGGTGTGACCCAGACTGTGCTGTGGCCCTTTCCAACCACAGCAGAACAAATTCTTCCTTTGGATCTTCCAAGTTGTCTTGGGCCAGAAAATTAACTTTTTAATACTTGTTCAATAAGCAAGGTAGAATTGAAGAATCTCAAAGGAAGTAAGAGAACTGTAAGTTTAGTTTACTCATCCAAGGTTTCCACATGGAGTATTTGTGCCTGACCTGTGTTAGAGCATATGAACCTTATATTGGTCTGATCAACAACAGTCAGTTATACTGCAGCTTGTCTCTAACAGTGATGTTGCTTTGGTCTTCTTTGATAATGCATGAAAAGAACCAATCAACCAACATTTAACTTATTTTAGACATATAACATCAGTGTGAAGAGTGAATATACAGAAATCTATGAAGAAGAGAACATGAATGAAACAATTTGAGCAGTACATTTGAAGGGGTGTACATATTGGAATCATCTGTTGTTGAGGCATATTCATAAAGGAGTTATTCAAACTTCTGGTAATATGTAGGGTCATTAAAGTCATTGAGCTTGTGTCATCTAGCAATTTTTATTGAGGCTGCTTATGTCTAGTCTTATATGTTCCACTGGAAATGTAATCCACTTGACCTTTTTTCCTGTTCATTGTTCTGCTTCCTCAAGCTTCTGAATCATTCAAAAAGTCTTGTGTAACCTTGTGCCTACTAACAATATCAAGGGAAAATATTGTGATCAATTATAGTTAGATATTTTGGAAACTTTGGAGCCTTTTCCCCCTAACTTGAAGAAGAAGAAAGAAAAGTCATAAGGGATTCTTTTACTGACTGCATTCCTGAATTATCTTACTTCTTGAAGCTCCTTCTTTAGGTCATACAATCTCTTCCTATTCCCCCAATCTATTGCAAATTTCCTTAGCTCTCTCTTTTCCCAGGAAAAGTTGGGGTTATAAATTGAATGATTATAACTTCTATGATACCCAGTCATCACAATTTATTCTGAAGATTTTCAACATATGAAAACCTCTTGGTAATCTTCTTTTTTGCATAGTGATGTTTAATTTCAAAACCCAATGTCTTTGTGTAACTTTTTTTTAGCATAAGCAGAATCCTTATTCTGAGATAAGCAAATAACTTTTACTTTTTTCCATCTTTTTCCTCTCAGGGACTTGACTATCAAAAACTTTTTTTTTTAAATTTAATCTCCCAATAATATTTTTTCTTCATAGTCCACATGCTTTAGAAAAAAGAATAGGGTCTTCTAGCCAGCTAAAACACTCATATATCAAATATTTCTTTCATTCAGAATTCAGGAGCTTTGTTCCCTTGATCAAGGACATAACACTAGTTTATAGGAAACATGTTGATTAGCTCCCAGTCTTGAAGATCAGATTAACCAGGGAATTATAATTGGCCCAATAATCATGAAATAGTTCAGGGTTTGCTGGTTTTCAAAACCTTGGCTTCTTCGATATTAGCATGAAGATAATTCCATAGGGGAAATGCATAGAGGCTATACTAAGTTTAGGGGTCAAATCTCTCCCTGCTTTTTCTGAAATTCAGGCTCTTTTGGATACAGGTACAACCAGCTCAAAACCTCAGTGGTAACTTCTGAGCCAGGTGAGAAAAAGAATTCTAAAAAGTGAATTAAGTAGAATAAATTTACAAGGATAGTAAATAACAGAATGGCAAGCCTAGTAAATAATAAAATGATAACTAATTCTCAGAAGTCTCATTTAATAGTTTGGTAAGATTTCTTCACTTCTCTTTTTCCATTTTTCCATGATACATGATTTCCCACATTAGGTCATTAAAATGCAATTTAAAGATATTTTTGTTAATTAGATACATAATTGTATTTGTTTAGGATGGACAATGAAATAAAGTGTTCAAATATTCTTTTTTTTTAGTACATTAACTTTAATAAAGTCTGCAAGTAGCTTGAAGTTACGGAAATTTTGAATTCATGAGAATTTCCTGTTTTTCAATTCATCTTTAGTGTCAGAAAATTTTTTGAATATGTTTAAATTCACATGAAAGACAGTAATTAACTATTTCACTCTATTTTCAGTAAGAGAGTAACAATGAATTAAATTCATTATTCATTTTTTGAATTCTATAGTACAATTGCCATAATTTTTAATTAATATATTGGATACAAGCATGAATTTTCAAATTATAACATACATAAGTAAAATGAAAATTGTTGAAGACATTGAGGAGGAGAATAATTTATTATTCATGTATATACTATTCAATTCTTGGACTAAAACTCACATATAAACCAAATTAGTAATGATCATGGACCATTCTTTAGTCTTCCTAATGAAATAAATTACTGAAGTGTATCCTTAATTATTCTATACTATTTTTGTACAGTTCAGGAGGATGGGAGAAGGTCTCTTGGATGACTCTGGTTATAGCATAATAAATAGACCCTCTAATTTTAAGGACTCAGCAGTTGAAAAGATAAGAATTTTAATAACAGTAGTAGTAATAATTATTTAAAATGACAGTCCAACTGAATATCAATATTATCCATCTCAGAATCTATAACTATAATTTCATTTGTCCCTTTGCATCTTTGTATTCAAATATCCTTCATTTTCATATATTCTCTGCCTCACTTTGAAATGTTTCTGTGTCTATCTCTTACCTGATCATTCTCTCCATAACACTATCACTTTTATGTATTTCTTCCTCTCTGGCCACATATACCTCTTTCCCTTCTCTTTCTTATTCTCTTTTTCTCCCTCTGTCCTGAAATGCTAATGTGAAGATTCAAAACTGTTTTCAGTAAGACAGTTACCAGTTGAAATAATAA
This sequence comes from Macrotis lagotis, assembly GCF_037893015.1. NCBI lineage: Eukaryota > Metazoa > Chordata > Mammalia > Peramelemorphia > Peramelidae > Macrotis > Macrotis lagotis. The sequence goes on along the minus strand of NC_133664.1, from coordinate 194,244,141 downwards.
ACAAGCTGAAATGATCATATGTTCAAATTCTATTTGAATATATTATTATGTAAAATATGGAAATGTAGTCTGAATACAAATATGACCATTGAAGGATAAATTATTCTCATTAATTGGGATTTAGCTTAGTGAATAAAGTTTTCTGATCCCTAGTTTAATATTTTTAAATGTTATTTCATTTTTTCCTAATTGAAAATAAATTTAATGTAGTACTTTATTTCCCATTTTAATCATTTGTTAGGATCTTCTGACTCTTCCCCACCAAAATATATTTCCTTGCGTCCACAAAGCTGATTATACACCAATATTAGGAATGGGGAAAATATTTGAGTAAAAAGCATTCAGTAGCATTAAAATTAATTCTCAATTATGAAACAATTTTGACAGTTTCAGGTAGGAGACTAACAAAATCCATATACTTTTCACTTCAATAATTGGCCTCATTTGAATCTAAAAAGTCTGACTTTTAAAAAATGTTTATAGTTCTTGACTGAATTTTGGTTATATCATTGCTACCCAAAATGGCAATTAATATATTTAGAGGCTTTGGAAAAAATCTACCATTTGACCAAAAAAAGACATTGAAAAAATATTTAAAAATTGTTGTATGACTATTATGTAATTAGCACTCTACTGTGAATTGAAGGCTATTAAAGCAGTCTTAGGCCCAATAGAAAGTAAAAAAATTTGGAAACCATATAAATATGACTTTTTGTTAAAATCATATAATAATAAACTGTCTATAGAAAATAAAATAAAAAAATAATTCAGAAAATAAAAAGGTTGGTTTAGAATATTGTGGTATCAGTGATAATTCATGAAGATGATATAACAATCAGGAATAAGATCCTGATTGTGCAGCCTGCCTTAATCCCTTAATATCTGGGATATTGCATTCAGTTTAGGTTACCCATCTTATGGAGGATGTGGACAAGCTGGAGAATACCCTGGAAAGGGTAGCTAAAATGGAGATAAGAATAAGGCTAATACCATATGAGGATCAGTTGAAGTAAGTGGAAATATTTAATAGATCAGGAAAAAGTCTCAGGGAGAACATCATAGTCGTGCCCAAATGTTTTAAGGGTTTTCATGTGGAGAAAGGATTTTTACATTTTAATAGTGCAATGAAGATTTTCACTAATAAGCCTTACAAAAAGACACTGAAATTGTTTGAAAACCTCTTTCTCAATTATAAAAAGTCTTACAAATCTTATAAAAAGCACAAAGCTCAAAATCCCATAAATTCAAGATTATCAGGGAACTTTAGGGAATTAACCTTCTTTAATTTCTACCCAGTTAATTTCTGTAAATCAAAATTGGATGCCATTAAGTCTAGGAGTCTTTATCTCCAACTCTATATTACTTCCTTGAGATTTGAAAGACAATATTGAAAATCTCACTCATATAAGGCAACATTTTCCCTCTTGTATGAATATCTTCTCTATTTCTTTGCAGTTATCCCATTGTATTAATTGAAATGTTTTGATACATATTTTTATATGCCTCTCAAATTTGAAGCCCTGAAATTCACAAAGAACGCAAATTCTCATTGTCGAAGTTCCCAAGTTCTGGTATTTTGGATTATATTGGGGTGCTGAGACATTTATCATATTGCTTTACATGGAAGAATATTTTTAGAGGCTAGTTTTAGGATGAAAGGATACAAAATTTAACTAACAAATATTCTCATCCTAAATATAGTGTCTAGCACATAGTCAATGCTTAATAAATTCTTGTTCTTCAAGCCCCTATTTTCCTTCTTGAATTTTAGTCTGATACAAGTTCACTTTGGTTCTTGTCTTTCCTTATCAAAGAAGACCAAAATGACATTGTTATGTTTTCAACAAATTACAATTAGTGTCTCTGACTGTGGCAGATCAGGCAAATAAAAACTTGGAATGCTTTAGCACCAGTTGGACATAAATAGTTCATGTGAATAGCTGCGGTGACTACTCTAAACCTAGGGATGTCATGTTTCCTTTGAGCTGCTTCAATTCTTCTTCCCTCATAGAGTGCAGCACCCACACTGATGAGGGCATGCCTTTCTAGGTGGTCTTGTGCCAGTGTCTCCCAGGCTGTACAATCCATTCTAAAGTTTTTTCAACGGGACCTTCAGGGTGTCTTGGTATAACTTTTTCTGACTACCTTGTGAGCATTTGCTCTGTGTGAGTTCTTCATAGAACTTTAATAAAAAAGTCTTTTTGGCAAGCATTTGTTTGGCCACATTCTAACAAGGTGTCTAACCCATTGTAGTTGTACTCTCTGTAGTAATGTTTGAATGTTAGGAAGTTTAGCTTGAGAAAGGACCCCAGTGTCTGGTATCTTCTGCCAGGTGATCTGAAGAATCTTCCTAAGACAATTTAAATGGAAGTGATTCAGTTTCCTGAAATGGTGCTGGTAGACTGTCCAGGTTTCACAAGCATATAACAATGAGACAGCACAGTGGCTCTGTAGACCTTTAGTTGGTGGTCAGTCTAATACCTCTTCTTTCCCATATTTTTTTTCAGAGGCTCCCAAATGCTGAGCTAACTCTGGAAATGAGAGTGTCAACCTCATTGTCAATGTGTACCTCCTTGGAAAGGATAGTGCCAAGGTAAATGAACTTATCCACAGTTCTCAGCACTTTCCCATTTACTGTAATTGATGGTTCCACATATGGGTGGTGTTGGACTGGCTGATGGAGCACCTCTGTTTTCTTGGTGTTGTTAGAACAAAATTAGCAAAAGCATCAGAGAATCTATCCATACTTTGTTGCCTCTCAACTTCAGTGTCTGAGAGAGGGAAAAGGGTATTAGCAATGGTCCTAGCAGTCAGAAAGAGAATTGGTCTTCAAAAACAAGGATTCTGTTCTCAGATATATCATGAGGAAGCAAGTTTTAAAAGGAACCTTGATCAGCAGAAATTTTGATAACATGAACCCATAAAGCTAAGTAAGGAACCCAAATGTTTGATCCTACATGCAATGCAGGCACGTTTTGAATGTCCTACTTTAGGGAACCAAAACAAAAAATCAGGGAGATCAGCTAATGAATAGGGAGAAAATAGGGAGAGCTAATGTTTAGCACCATTTCAAATTTGCATTGAACATAAAGATTTTCTACCCTATTAAGTATTCTGATAATGTAACTCTACACTTTCCTATTTATGTGGACTTTAACTTCTCTTGTTTCCTTGTTTTTATGGAAGATTAAAAGTTTTAGAACAAGTAATGAAATCTATTTTAGAGACAGGTAAGAGTATTGGAAAATATTATAAAGCTGATTTCTTTTCTGTAGCGAGAAGTGGTTGAGAAGAAATCACAAAAAAAGGGTAGGTTTTTGGGGCATGAACATCAAGCATGTGGTCAAAAAGTGTCCCATAGCTTGAATTTTAAGCATCATATATCTCCCATGGCAAGCCTAGAAGGTTTAGGAAAGAATAAATGATGACAATACATCCCAAAATTTTGTCAATTAAATGATATGCATAGAAAAGAAGTCAGAAATATTTGGTCAAATACGCATATATCTACACATGCATGTGTTGATATATGGTTATATATGTGTAAGATGCATACTAATACATATTCACATATATTTCAATCTAACATGACCAGAGGAGAGGAGCAGCAGATCAATAATCATTGCCATTGGCTATTCTCCCATTTTTTATTAGGATTTGGAAACTTATGCTATGATTTAAAACTTTTCATTAATTTCAATCATATCTGATTCTTAATGATCCCATTTAGGATTTTCTATGAAAAAATATTGGAGTGACTTGCCATTTACTTCTCCTGCACATTTTTCAGATGAGAAAACTGAGGCAGTCAAAGGTTAAGTAACTTGTCCAACTAGTAAGTGACTAAGGCTAGATTTGATTTTTGATCTTACTGATTCCAGATTTGGCTCTCTATCCTGAGTCATCTGGATTACTTTATATTATCGTAAATACATAGAATTTTAAAACTGTAAGAGGAATTGGAAATATAATTCTATCACTTTAATAGAAGGAAGGGACCTTAGAGATCAACTAGTTCAACTTCATCTCAATTTTTTTTTCAGAAGAGCAAACTGAGATGATAACATTAATTGCTAATAGCTAAGGTCAGTAAGGTACTACATAGTAGAACTAGGATTTCAGTTAAGGTTCTCTTAATTTGTAATTTACTCATTGTACTATTTCACATTGTCTTCTAATGCAATATAATGGGAAAGAAACTAAAAGAAACTAAAATAAAACAAAACACAAAATTTGGCGTCTGTTGATTTTCAGGTTTTCTTGCTTAATTCCTATTCATATATAGGGAAATAATTTAATGTATTTTTAACCACCTTATATAGAAGTGAATATACTGAAATAAGATGTCCATTTATAGCTCTATGAACTTTATTAATTTTGCTAAATCACAGATAAAAAAATGAGTTCCAAAAACAAGTGTGATTTGTTCAGTGTCCCATAATTATTAACAAGTGATGATATAATAATGTTTTTAAAGTTTACAAAAATCTTTGCATACATTATTTTAACCATACAACACTCCTGTGAGGTTAGCACTTTAACTGTCATTAAGCACCATTTTTCCTAAGTTAATGGAATGATTTTTCATGGTCATCACATACATATTAAATGTCAAAGGGATGATTGAAACCAAAATCTTGCTTACTCCAAGTAAAATATTCAAAGTATGACGTACTATCTGCTAATATTTAGTAGTATGATTAAATGGTTTACAAATACAAGAATCATTAAAATGCATAGTGATTCAGATGAGCAAAGTGTTTTAAGAAACATTTCATTTGGGGGGCGGAGCCAAGATGGCGACAAGAGCAGATCCTGTCTTAGGTGCTCTCTCATAAATCTTTGAAACTAAGGACTTTAACTAAATTTTTGAGAGACAGAACCCACAGAGGGACCCAGTGAGGAGGTTCTCCTACTGAAGGTAACCTGGAAAAGAGCAGAAAGGCTCTGCTTCCTGGTGTTGGAGGGGTGGGCTTCCAGAGGGGTGGCTTGCCGGAGGGAAAGAACTTCAGCCTCCCAGAGGCAGCCCCAGGGTGCTGGGAGCCTCAGCTCACAGCAGCAGGGGAGTTTCTTGAGCTATGCCCTGGGGAACACCGGGAAAAAAATTGGGGGAACAGCAGTGGATCCCTGCCAGAGTGAGCATGGGAAGTCCAGCCCTCAGGGCACACAGCTAGCAGAGAGCAGCATGGCCACTGCATTCCAAATCCAGGAAACATAAGCAGGCAAAGCAGGTAAACAGGAGCCCCCAGGGCATGAACCCATTGAGCTGAAGGAGGGGAGTGAAGAGAGACTGCAGAGCTCAGTCCTCTGCCCCTGGAACAGGACTCTGGGGCTCTGAACACATTGAGATCGCAGTCTCAGCCCCCACCATAGAACAGCAGGGGCCCCTCCACCTCAGCCCCGTAGCAGAAGGGGGCGCTTATGGTCATTCACAGACCAGGAGGGAGGACAGAGCTTCACACACTGAGACCCTTGTGGGAGTGTCCAAAAAGCTCAGGAAGCACCCCAAAACAGGGTTAGACTAGGAAAATGAGCAAGCAGAGAAAAAAAGAGGAACACTATTGAGAAATACATTATCTATGATCCCAAGAAGGATCAATATACTCAGTCTGAAGATGAGGAAACACAAACTCCTGCATCTAAAGACTCCAAGAAAAACAGTTTCTGTTTTCTGTTGGGATCAAGCTATGACAGACCTCAAAAAAGACTTCAAAAATCAAATGAGGGAGTTAGAAGAAAAACTGGGAAAAGAAATGAGAGAGATGCAGGAAAATTATGATAATGAAGTTAGCAGCATAGTCAAGGAAATCCAAAAAAAAAAGAAAATGCTGAAGGCAAAAGCATACTAAAAACCAGCTTAGGTCAAATGGATAAAACAGTTGAAAAAGTTATTGAGAGGGGTGGCTAGGTGGCTTAGTGGATAAAGCACCGGCCTTGGAGTCAGGAGTATCTGGGTTCAAATCTTGGCTCAGACACTTAATAATTACCTAGATGTGTGGCCTTGGGCAAGTCACTTAACCCTGTTTGCCTTGCAAAAACCTAAAAAAAAATGTTATTGAGGAGAAGAATGCTTTAAAAAAGCAAAACTGGCCAGATGGAAAAAGAGATAAGAAAACTCTCTGAGGAAAACAAATCCTTCAGACAAAGAATAGAACTCAGGGAGATTGATGAGTTTACAAGAAATCAGGACTTATTCAAAACCAAAAAAATAAAAAAAAATTTGAAAAAATGTGAACATCTCATTGAAAAAACAACTGATATGGAAAACAGATTTGGGAAAGATAATTTAAAAATTATTGGAGTACTTTAAAGTCATGATCAGGAAAAAAGCCTTGACATCATTTTCAAAGAATTACTACAGGAAAATTTCCCTGATATGCTAGAAGCAGAGGGTAAAATAGAAATGGAGAGAATCCTCCGATCCCCCCTCCCACTGAGAAAGAGATCCCAAAAAACCAACCCCTAGGAATATTATAGCCAAGTTCCAGAACTCCCAAGTCAAAGAGAAGATATTACAAGCAGCCAGAAAGACACAGTTCAAATATTGTGGAGATGTAGTCTGGATCACACAAGACTTAGCAGCAACTACATTGGAAGCTCATAGGGCTTGGAATATAATATACCGGAAGGCAAAATAGCTTAGAATGCAGCCAAGAATGAACTACCCAGCAAGGCTGAATGTTCTCTTCCAGGGAAAAAGATGGACTTTCAATGAACCAGGGAAATTTCAATTTGTTCCTGTTGGAATGGCCAGAGCTGAAAAGAAGGTTTGATCTCCAAATACAGGACTCAGATGAAGCATAGTGATTCGAGGAGAAGGGGAAAATATGAGGGACTTAATGATGATGAAGTGCATGTATTATTGTATAGAAAAATGACCCTGATAATACATGAACCTTCTCAATTAACAGAGAAGATAGATGGAGCTTTTATAGATGAAGCACAGGAGAAAGCTGAATTTGAAGATAAAATACGGTGTAAAAATGGAGTCAATAGAAAAAAGGGAAATGTAAAGGGAGAAAGAAAAAGGAGAGGGGGGAATAGGCTAAAATATGTCATATAATAAGATTTTTCTTTATTACAATGAGCTATTGCAATGATATGGAAGGGGGGAATGCAAGGGGGAATGAGGGAATCTTTGCTCTCATCAGAGGTGGCTAGGAGAGGAAACAGCATGTATACTCAATGGGCTATAGACATCTGGAGTAAGAAGGGGGGGGGGCAGGGGAAGGGGGGGGATGTGAGTGATGGAGGAGAGGCTGGACCATGGGAAGAGAGTGGTCAGAAATAACATATTTTCTTTTTTTTACTTATTGCAAGGGGCTGGGATTGGATGGCGTGTACGGGACCATAGGGCCAGGTGGATGCTGGGCCTAATGGTTGGTAGGGTGGCTCAGATGCTCCTGGTTCCAGGGCTGGTGCTCCATCCATTGCACCACCTGGCCATACCTACAATTATTACTCTTATTTTTTAATTTTAATTTTTTTCTCTCCCCTTTACTTTATCACTCCAGTGAGTCTATATTTTGTGGGGGAGGGGGTATTGTGTTTACTCTTAAACAAGAATATTTTATTAATGTACATAAAAAACATCATTGGTACAAAATGAGAATAAATAAATATTAAATATTAAAAAAGAAACATTTCATTCACTTCTTAAATGATACTATAAGTTTGATAGATACCTTCCAACTTTATAGATGAGGAAAGCAAGACACATAATTTAGCTGGATGTCATATAGATAGTTAACTGGGAAATGCCAGAGATAGGAATCACACCTATTTCACTCTTGTCTTCAAACATCATATTTTTCCCCTCTATCATTTTGTCTTTACAGTAGAGCTAACTCTAGAACCAAGATATTTCTGACTCCTGATGTGATTTGCTATCAAACCACTCACCCTATTATCTTTTTAGAAGAGTGATAAGTGTTTTCGTTTTTGGAAATAAAACAAAAATTAATTAATTAAAAGAAAGGTTACAAGATATAGGAAGGGATAGGGAGAGAGGGGAGAGAGAGAGAGAGAGAAAGAGAGAGAGAGAGAGAGAGAGAGAGAGAGAGAGAGAGAGAGAGAGAGAGAGAGGAGCAGAGAGGGGAGGGGAGGGGAGGGGAGGGGAGAGATAAAAGAACAGCCAAACAGCATTGGCCTTGGTCAGAGAAGACTGCATTCCTGAGCAAGGGTCCAACCCAGGTTTTTATGTCTTGCCTCTCATCCAGAGGGCAAAAGATGCACTCCCTTTCCCCATACTTGACCTGGATTTAGGTAGAGGGCAAGAACTAAGGACATCAGGATTACATCAAGAATGGGGAGGGTCTCCACATAATTCTGTAATTCATCTCAAGTTACATTTCAAGAATCAATTTACATCTACACCCAAATTCTTTCTGTTACATTCACAATTCTCTTCATCTTTCCCCTGCGTCATTAATACTAAAGTTGTGACATAATATGCATTACTTTGGGGAATCAAAAGGAAGTTTGAATGTTTTCTTGATCATTTATATCTTTCCCCTGCATTATTCCCCCCTCACATTATTCAGAATCAGATTCTTCTGGGCCTTTCAGAGTCTATTTGGAGATGAATGTATAACAGTGAGGGTTTCATTGAGACAGGGTCCAGGGAATGACTGGCTGGCACAACTGGTTGGTATCCTGTAGAAGCTGGTCTTGGAGCTATACAGCTAAGAGGAACAAAACTCAAAGGAAAAAACTAAGCAAGCAAAAATCAGATATTATAACAGAGAAGGCTATTTAACAGAGGTTCAATAATTGGGTGAAAAAAACCTAGAAGGTCCATAAGAGGCTAGAATTATACTTTATGATCTTAAGCCAGTATCAAAATATCTTTTTATAAGAACTTGGGTTCCAATACAACACAGATTTGTTGATGGATACCACGTAACTTGTAAACAAAAGTTCAAAAATAGTATAAACAAATGTACTGAAAAGGCATTTTAAAAACTGCACATGTCCAAAAGTAATTTGCAACAAAATTTCCTATGGCTTTGGCCATGTTTAGAATGAACAAAAATTCCAGTTGAAGAATGGATCTCTCTTTAAAGCAGCTAAAAGATGTATCAATAGGCATTATCTTGGTGATAAGTGTTTTTCAATGAATATAGGAATACCAAGGGCATTTTTCTATCTTTTTAACCTGCACATCTAGTACTTCCTCAAAACTCATCAGAAATTAAAGATAATATCTTTGGCAAGGCTTTTTATTTTTGTTCAATGATGGAGACAAGGTCATTAGGAGTCAAAAGTTCAAGGGAAGACAATGTTTTTATTCTCTAGATTTAAAACGATACAGTATAAGGGATGAACCTGACTAGATACTATATCTTGGAGGTGAGAGTTGCAGGTATTGGGACCAATCAATAAAAAATTGCACGAAAGCAGACTATTGTGTGACAGGAATAGAAAGGTGGCCAGTATCACTGGATCACAGAATACATGAGCAGAAAGGTTTAAGAAGATTGAAAAGATGGAAAGGTGTCAAGTTAGGAGAAGTTTAGATGTCTAACAGTGTCTTATATTTGAAGGTAATAGGGTGCCATTGAATATGAAGCATTTAAAATTTGTATCCCAGTCAGAATTAGTAAATTTTCTCTATGTATCGATATGTTAAAACATATCTAAGTATTTTCTCATAAAAGAAAATATATGCCAAAAGTTTGGTATAAAGATCAACCTTAATTTTTAAAATAATATTATTCTGTTTTGATTAGACAAGTTCTTTATTCTCACCCTCTCACCCCCGTCACTGTTCAGATTGTGAACTGAGAAAAACAAAATGTTTTTTTCTCTGAGAGGAAATGTTGATGCCTTCCTACCACTATTGTTTTACTACTTCTTCTATAACTTATTTAACTTTTAGTTTAAGAATTTTACTGTCACTGAGTGCATATATGTTTATAATTGATGACCTTTTATGCTGCTCAGTTGTATTTGTGATCATAATTGCTATTCTCTCTCTTTTTTTCTTGCATTAAAGCATAACAGAGGCTTTTCCAGTCCCTTATTTTTTACTTTGTATGTATCTTTCTGTTTCAAATGTATTTCTTGTAAACAGCATATTATTTCTAATCCATTTTGCTATCCACTTTCATTTTCTGAGTTAATTCATCCCATTCCAATTCACATTCACAATCAAATTTACTGGATATGTCCCTCAAAGTTATTTTTCATGCTTATCCTTATCTCTCTCTTTTCATTCTATCCTTATCCCGTTCTATCCTTATGCCTGTTGCATTCCTTTATCCATCATTGTATCAGTTTCCTCATCATCACTATTCCTCCCTTCCCATCTTACTTTCCTATTGATTAAGATAGATTTCTATAGCTAAACAATTATTTATACTATGTCTCTATGAATGAATGAAAACCACTGGCCACCATTTCCCCATTTTTCCTTTCAGTGTAAAAGATTTTCCATATTGCCATCTTTTAAGTGAAATAATTTCCCTCATTCTTCTTCTTTCTTTTTCTCCCAGAGCTTCCCTCTTTATTCTACCCATTTTATGTAATCCCAATATAATTGACCCAATATAATTGAATCCTAACTTCTGTATTGATAAGAAAGTACTAAGAAGATATAATTTTCATATTCCCATACAGAAAGTAAAACACTTTAAGCTTGTTGAGTTCCATATTATTTCTCTTTAAAAAATTTCTCTTTTTATTCTTCTCTTAATCATATTTGCAAATCAAATTTTTGATTCAGCTTTGATGACTTATTAGAAGTGTTTGAAGGTCCTTTATATCATAAGAGATCTATAATTCTCTGAATTATCTTCAGTTTTAGGTCATTCTTGATTGTAATTCCAGCTCTTTGGCCATCTATAATATTATGTTGCAAACCATCATCTCCTTTAGAGTGACAGCTGCTAAATCTTGTGTCATCCTGACTTTGACTCCATAACATTTAAATCTTTTTCCCCCCTTCATATTTGGAGCATTTTCTCTTTTCTCTGAAAATGCTGGAATTTTACAATAATATTGCCAGTAATTTTTTATTTTGATGGTTAATATTTTCCTGATGTTTTTGCAAGGCATTGTGATTAAGTGACTTACCCAGTGTCACAAAGCTAGGTAATTATTAAGTGACTGAGACAAGATTTGAACTCAGGCCTGACTCCAGGCACCACCTAGCTGCCCCAGTGTATTTTTGTTGCCTTCTGATGCTAAAATATCAGGACAGTTTTCCTTGATAGTTCCTTGAAGTATAATGTATATTGCTTTTTCTTTCACCATGGATTTCAGGTGAGCAAGCAATTCTAATTTGTTTCCCCTCAATCAATTTTTCATGTCAGTTTTTTAAATGAGATATTTTACATTTTCTTTTGTTTTTCATTTTTTTTCAGATTTGTTTTATTGTTCTTGATGTCTCTTTAACTTTTTCATTTGAATTTTTAATTTAAATTTTATTATTTTCCAATTACATGCAGAAGTCATTTTCAACATACATTTCAATGAAAGTTTATGAGTTTCACATTTTTCTACCTCGCTCCCTTCACTCTCTCCCTATAGCAGCAAACAATTTAGCAAAAGTTGTATAAATATGTTTTATATATTTCCATGTTAGTCATGTTAAAAAAGAGAAATAAGAATTAGGAAAATAAAAAAAGTTAAAGAAAAGAAAACCATAAAAGTAATTTTAAAACGTTAATATAGTACACTTGTATTCAGACTCTTAACTGCTAAGTGGAGCTTCATCCACCACAATTGATTAGCTTACAGTACTGTTAATGTGAACAATGACCTCTTGGTTCTGCTCACTTCACTAAAACATAAATCTTTCCAGGCTTTTATAATATCTGGCTGCTCACAATTTCTTATAAAAAATAGTACATAATAACATTCATATATCATAACTTTTTCAGCCATTGTCCATTTGAAGGACATTTCTTCAATTTCCAAATCTTTGCCATTAAAATAATAGCTATTATAAATATTTACAACATGTTCGACATTTTCCATTTTTATGATCTTTTTAGGATACAGAACAAGTAGTGGTATTGCTGGATAAAAGGGGCATGCTGAGTTGAAGTAAAACTAGAATTTAAATAATTGTAATAAAATTGTATTTGAAATAAAATTCTAATGGAAATAAAATTAGAAATAGTCCATTTTGCTCTCAGGAATGAAAAGATCAATTCACAATTCCACCAACAATGAATTAGTCCCAGTTTTTCTATATCCTTTCCAATAATGATAATTTCCATTTTTTTGTCATCTTAATCAGTCTGATAAGTGGTTCCTCATAGTTCGTTGGATTTACATGTCTCTAATCAAAAAGGATTAGGAACACTTTTTCATATGGGTATGAATAGCTTCTGTTTCTTCATTTGAAGACTGCTGTTTCATAATTGTTTCACAATTTATAAAATGTGGAATGACTTGCAATCTTACAAATTTTATTAAGTTTTCTATATATTTATACATGAGTCCTTCATCAGAAACCTTAACTATGAATAGTTTCCCAGTTTTCTGCATTCTTTCTAATCTTGGCTGCATTGGCTTTATTTGTGCAAAACTTTTTAATTTAATCTAGAAAAAATCGTTCATTTTACAATTAATAATGTTATCTATTTCTTTTTGGTTTTAAACTTCTCCCTTCACCATAGATTTGACAGATATAGTACATATCTTGTTCTTTTTTTTAAGGTTTTTTTTTTATTTTTGCAAGGCAAATGGGTTTAAGTGGCTTGCCCAAGGCCACACAGCTAGGTAGTTATTAAGCATCTGAGAATAGATTTGAACCCAGGTACTCCTGACTCCAGGGCTGGTGCTTTATCCACTAGCTTCCCCTTGTTCTAATTTTTAAGAAAGATTTTAATTATTTTGAGTTTTACAAATTTTCCCCCATTCTTGCTTCCCTCCCCCCCACCCCACGCAGAAGGTAGTCTGTTAGTCTTTACATTGTATACATTCTATGGTATACATTGATCTAAATTGAATGTGATGCGATAAAATCCGTATCCTTAAGGAACAAAAATAAAGTATAAGAAATAGCAAAATTACATGAGATATTTTTTCCCCAAAATTGAATTCTTTGGTCTTTGTTCAAACTTGGTATTGCTTTCTCTGGATACACATAGTGTTCTCTATTGCAGATAGCCCAAAATTGCCCCTGATTGTTGCACTGATGGAATGAGGAAGTCCATCAAAGTTGATCAATACCCTCATGTTGCTGTTAGGATGTAATGTTTTTTTTCTGGTTCTGCTCATCTCACTCAGCATCAGGTTCATGAAAATCCTTCCAGGCTTCCCTGAATTCCCAACCTTCCTGGTTTCTAATAGAATAGTGTTCCATGACATACATATACCACAGTTTGTTAAGCCATTCCCCATTTGAAGGACATTTACTTGATTTCCAGTTCTTTGCCACCACAAAAAGTGCTGCTATGAATATTTTCTGGAAGTGATGTTATTGGCCTTTTTCATAGTGATAGCTTGTTCTCTTAATTAAACTATAACATAATCTCTATATTTGAAAACTGTAGCTTTTTTACCTTAATATGCTATTGGGTGTGAGATGTGCATCTATACCTAGTCTTTGAGACTCTATTATTCATCTTTCCTAGTAGGTTTTGTCAAATAATGAGTACATATCTCAAGATCAGTGTTTTCCAATGTATCACTTATTTAATCCTTTTTTACATTTGTTCCTAATGGATTTTGCTGATACAATACGCTATTTCTATTTCATTTTTAAAAATTTATTTATTTTTGAAATTTATAATTTTCCTCCTAATCTTGCTTGTCTCCCCCCCAAAAAAGGCAGTCTGATTGCCTTTACATTGTCCCTATGCTATCCAACAATCCAAATTGAATGTGTTGGGAGAGCAATAATATCCTTAAGGAAAATTAAAGTATGAGTGAAAGGAAAATTACATAATAAGATAATTTTTTTTTTAATTAGAGCTAATGGTCTCTGGTCTTTGTTCAAACTCAACAATTCTATCTCTGGATATAGATGGTATTCTCCATTGCACATAACCCCCAATTCTCCCTGATTGTTGCACTGATGAAATGAACAAATCCATTAAGATTGGTCATTACCCCCATGTTGCTGTTATGGTGTACAATATTCTTCTGATTCTGCTCATCTCACTCAGCATCAGTTCACGCAAATATTTCCAGGCTTCTCTAAATTCCCATCCCTACTGGGTTCTAATAGAATAATAGAGTTCCATAACATACATATACCACAACTTGTTCAGCCATTTCTCAATTAATGGACATTCACTCAACTTCCAATTCTTTGCCACCACAGAGTTGTTATGAATATTTTTACACAAGTGATGTTTTTACCCTTTTTCATGATCTCTTCAGGGTATAGACCCAGTAGTGCTATTACTGGATCAAAGGGTATGTACATGTTTATTGCCCTTTTGGCACAATTCCTAATTGTTCTCCAGAAATGTTGGATGAGTTCACAGCTCCAGCAACAGAATTGTCACAAATTTCCCACATCCATTCCAAGATTGGTCATTTTCCTTTTTGGTGAAATTGGCCAGTCTGAGTGGTATGAGGTAGTACCACAGAGATACTTTAATTTTCATTTTTCTAATCAGTAAAGGTTTAGACCAATATTTCATATGACTATGAATTGATTTGATTTCCTCATCTGTAAATTATCTCTGCATATGCTTTGACCATTTGTCAATTGGGGAATGGCTCTGCTTTTTTAGTTATAAATTTGACTCAGTTCACTATATATTTTAGAAATGAGTACTTTGTTGGAAATACCAGTGGTAAAAATTGTTTCCCAATTTACTACATTTTGATACTGGCTACAGTGGTTTTGTTTGTGTAAAATCTTTTTAATTTAATGTAATCAAAATTATCTAGTTTGTTTATAATGATGTACTACATCTCTTCTTTAACATAAACTACTTCTCTTTCCATAGATCTGACAGGAAAACTATTCCTTGTTCTCCTGGTTTGCTTACAATATTGTCTTTTGCGTGTAAATCCTGTACCCATTTTCCTCTTCTTTTGGTATATAGGGTGTGAGAGATTGGTCTAATCCTACTTTCTGCCATACTAACTTCCAATCTTCTCAACATTTTTTATGAAAGAGAGAGTTCCACCCCGCCAAACCTGGACTCTTTGGCTTTATCAAACAGTACATTACTGTATCCATTTCCTGCTATCTTCTTTGCACCCAGTCTATTACACTGACTCACCACTCTTTATCTTAGCCATTACCAGACAGTTTTAATATAATTTTAGATAGGACAAGGCTAAGTTGCATTCTTTTACACTTTTTTTTCATTAAATCCCTGGAAATTCTTGACTTTTTATTTCTCCATATAAATTTATTTACAATTTTTTTCTAAATCATTAAAGTAATATTTTTTTGGAATTTTGATTGGTAGGGCACTAAGAAGTTTAATTTAGGTAGAATTGTTATTTTTATCATGTCAATTCGGCCTATGACTGAGCAGTTGATTTTTAAATTTAAATTTGATTTTATTTATGTTAGAATTGCTTCTAGTTGTTTACATAAAGGATTTGAGTCTGCCTTGGAAGGGAGACTCCCAAGTATTTTATATTATCTGAAGTTATTTGAATGGAATTCTCTTTCAGGCCCTTTCTGCTGTGTTTTGCTAGTCAGATATAAAAATGTTGAAGATTTATGATGGTTCATTTTATATCCTGGGATTTTGCTGAAGTTACTAATTGTTTCCAATAGTTTTTAGATGATTTTTAAGGATTATCTAGGTATATCATCACATCATCTGCAAAGAGTGAGAGTTTTCTCTCTTCCTTCCCAATTGTAAATCCTTCAATTTCTTTTTCTTCTCTTATTGCAGAAGCTGACATTTCTAACAAAATAATTAATAGTATTGGTGATAATGGGCAATCTTGCTTTACCCCTGATCTTCTTGGCAATGATTCTAGCTTATCTTCATTTCATATAATTCTTGTTGATAGTTTCAGAAAGATATTACTTGTTATTCTAAGGAATAATCCATTTATTCCTACACTCACTAGTGTTTTTAGTAGGAATGCATGCTATATTTTGTCAAAGGTTTTTTCAGTATCTATTGATATAATGATATGATTTGAAAGGTTTGTTATTGATATTGATATATCAAAAGGTTTGTTATTGATTATATTAACAGTTTACCTAATATTGAACCAACCCCTGCATTCCTGGTATCAATCCTGCTTGATCATTGTGTATTATCCTAGTGATAACTTGCTGTAATGGTTTTGCTAAGATTTTATTTAAGATTTTTGCAGCTATATTCATTAGGGAGATAGGTTTGAAATTTCCTTTCTCTGTTTAACACTTCCTGGTTTAGGTTTAGGATATCATGTGGGTGTCATAGAAGGAATTAGGCAGAGTTCCACCTTCACCTATATGAATCCTTTTTTCAAAGAATTTATATATAATTAGAACCAATTGTTCCTTAAATTTTTGATAGAAATCATTTGTGAATCTATGTGGTCCTGGGGATTTTTTTTCTTGGAGAGTTCAATAATGGCTTATTGAATTCCTTTTTCTGAGATAGGGTTACTTAGATATTTAATTTTCTGTTCATGTAACCTTGGCAATCTATGTTTTTTAAATATTTCCACTAAATATTAAATATTTCACTAAAATTTCACTTAGATTATCCATTTCAATTATATTATCGAATTTATTCACGTAGTTTGGAAAAGTAATTCTGAATTATTTTAATTTCCTCCTCATTGATAATTAGTTCATTTTTTTCACTTATGATACTAGTAATTTTGCTTTTTCCTTTCTTTTTTTCAGATTAACCAGAACACTTTTCAATTTTATTGTTTTTATAGAACCAAGTCTTTTTTTATTTATTAGTTCAATAGTTTCTTTGCTTTCGATTTTATTAATATCTTCTTTAATTTATAGAATTTCTAATTTGGTATTTAATTGGAGGTTTTTAATTTTTTCCTTCTCTATTTTATTTGAATATTTAGTTCACTGATTTCTTCTTTCTTTAATTTACTCATGTAAGCATGTAGAGATATAATATATCCCCTGATAATTGTCTTGGCTGTATCTCCTGTTTTGATTGTTGTCTCAATATTGTCATTAACTAGTATGAAATCATTAATTCCATAATTTGTTGTTTGATCCACTCATTCTTTAAATTGAGGTTATTTAGTTTCCAATGAGTTTTCAGTCTATCTCTCCTTGGCCCATTATGGCATTTGATTTTTTATTGCATTAGGATCAGAAGGATATAATCACTACTTCTGATATTAGGTTTCTATGCCCAATTATTCTTAAGTTGTCTCTCCTGGAACTATTCTCAAGGTCAGTGGTTTTGCCAATGAGATATTTTACATATCTTCCATTTTTTGATTTTTTTTTACCAGATTCTTGTTGAATCATGAGGTCAATAGTCTCCACAAACTCCATTCTTTTTTTTTGAGAACAATTTTATTCATTTACCTTTTGTAATTATTTTCCCAATTGGCCAATTCTATTTTACAGGAGTTTTGCATTTGCCCAATTGTGGATATAAGAGAATTATTTTCTTTTTTGCCTTTGTCCAATTGTATTTTCCAAGGATTTGGTTTCTTGTTACAAGGTGTTCATTTTCTCTTGAGTTTCTTTAATGAAATGAAAGAATTCCAAAAATTGCTGATGAAAAGACCAGAGCTAAATAGAAAATTCAGACTTCAAACAGGAGGTTCAAGAGACACATGAAAAGGTAAAAAAGGGGGTGGTAAAAGGAAAAAAATGCTATCCAATAAGTTGAAACTGGCTATATTCCAGCATGGGGAAAAAAATTCTCATAAATCTTGAGAACTGTAACTCTAACACAGTGAATATACCTAGCCAGAAGTGATGGACATTCATGATCTATCCATAAGACTGCTATCCAATTAGATGTAACTGGCTTTAACCCCACTTGGGAGAAAGACTCTAATAACTCTCAAGAATTTTAACTCTATTAGATAGAATGTACTGAGCTAGAAGAGACAGATAATCAGAATTTTCTATGACTCAGATTGAAGGATCTAAAAAACACTACCTCCCTTAAAAAGGAGGACAGGAATGAGACAGGACAAGGGAGGGGATTGAATGGGATAAATCTCAGTACACTAAGAGGTACAAAATACCTATGGAAATAGAGGGGAAGAAAGGAGGAGATGAGAAACAACTGAATCTTCTTTTCATCAGACTTGATTTAAAGTCAACTTAACATATACTCAGTTAACTTAAAAAATATCTAACCTTTCAAGCATTAAAATGAGAAAAGGGGAGGAGGGAAGGAGAAAGAGAGGGTGAGTGGGGAAAAAGGGAACTAACAAAAGAAAGGGAAGGGAAAAGGGAAAGAGGGAAGAAAGGGGAGGGGTGATATAGGAGGGCAAGCATACTGAATCGGGTGGTATTCAGAAACAAAATCCTGGGGAATACAGATAAAGGGGGAAAGGGGGAATACAAACATAGGGACCAAAGAATGGAGGGCAATAAAGAATTGGTAATCATAACTTTGTATGTGAATTAAAGGTAAGTGAATAGCAGAGTGGATTACAAACCAGAATCCTACAATATAGGGCTTACAAGAAACTCATTTGAAGCAGAGAGATACATAGAGGAAAGGTAAAAGATTGGAGAAAAATATATTTTGCTTCAGCTGAAGTAAAAAAAGCACAGATAGCAATCCTTATCTCAAACAAAGCAGCAGCAAAAATAGATAGCATTAAAAGAAATAAGGAAGGAAATTTTATCCTACTAAAAGGTACCATAGACAATAAAGTCATTTCAATATTGAATATATATGCACCCAGTGGGATAGCACTCAAGTCTTAGAGGATAAGCTGAAAGAACTACAGGAAGACATAGACAGCAAAACTCTACTACTGGGAGACCTCAACCTCCCACTCTCAGATCTAGGTAAATCGAATTATAAAATAAAAAAGAAAGAAGTTAAGGAGGTAAATAGATTGCTAGAAAAATTAGATATGGTAGACTTGTGGAGGAAACTGAATGGGGATAGAAAGGAATATACCTTTTTCTCTGCAGTACATGGAACTTATACAAAAAGTGACCATGTACTAGGACATAAAAACCTAATGATAAACTGCAGCAAGGCAGAAATAGTGAATATATCTTTCTCAGCTCACAATGCAATAAAAGTCATATGCAATATTGGGCCAAGGAGATGTTTACCCAGAACAAATGTGAAAGTGAATAACCTCATTTTAAAGAATGAGTGTAGGGGCAGCTAGGTGGTATAGTGGATAAAGCACTGGCCCTGGAGTCAGGAATACCTGGTTTCAAATCCGGTCTCAGAAACTTAATAACCTAGCTGTGTGGCCTTGGGCAGGTGACTTAACCCCATTTGTCTTGCAAAAACCTAAAAAAATAGAGCATGAGTGTACCAAAAAACAAATTATAGAAAGAATTAACCATTTTTGTCATAGATAATGATAATAATGAAACAAAAACTATGGGATTCACTCAAAGTGACTCTCAGGGGATATAATATAGCTTTAAATGCTTACATGAATAAATTGGAGAAAGAAGAAAATAATGAACTAAAATAATTAGAGAAAGAACAAGTTAAAAATCCCAAATTAAATACCAAATTAGTAATTCTAAAAATTAAAGGAGAAATTAATAAAATCAAAAGCAAAAAAATCTATGGAAGTAATAAATAAAACCAAAAGTTGGTATTATCAAAAAACCAATAATGAGGAGGAAATTAAATTAATAATGTGAAATTATTTTGTCCAACACTATGCCAATATATTTGATTTGATAATCTATGTGAAATGGATGCATATTTACAAAAATATAAATTTCCCAGTTTAAATGAAGATGAGATTATATACCTAAACAACCCTATCTCACAGAAAGAAATTCAAGAAGCCATCATTGAACTCCCTAAGAAAAATTCTCCAGGGCCTGATGGATTCACAAGTGAATTATACAAACATTTAAGGAACAATTGGTTCCAATGCTATATAAACTCTTTGGAAAAATATGGAAAGATGAAACTCTGCCTAACTCTTTCTATGAAACCAATATGGTGTTGTTCTCGAAAACAGTTAGAGTGAAAACAGAGACAGAAAATGATAGACCTATCTCCCTGATGAATACAGATGCAAAAATCTTAAATAGAATATTAGCAAAATGATTACAACATTTATCATTAGGATACAAGATTATGATCAAGGAGGATTTATCCCAGGAATGCAGGGTTGGTTCAATATTAGGAAAACTCTTAGTGTACTCAATTATATCAAGAGCAAACCTATCAGAAATTATATGATCATATCAATAGATGCTGAAAAAGCTTTTGAAACAATACAGCATCCATTCCTACTAAAAACACTAGAGAGTGCAGGAATAAATGCACTATTCCTTAGAAAAATAAGCAGTATTTATCTGAAACCATCAACAAGTATTATATTCAATTGGGAGAGGCTAGAGACATTCCCAATAAGATCAGGGGTAAAACAAGGGTGACCATTATCAACACTACTATTCAATTTTTTTTAAATTCATTTTTATTAAAGATGTTATTTGAGTTTTACAATTTTCCCCCAATCTTGCATCCCTCCCCCCTCCCTGCCACAGAAATCACTCTGTCACTCTTTACTTTGTTACCATGTTGTACCTTGATCCAAATTTGGTGTGATGAGAGAGAAATCATATCCTTAAAGAGAAGAGAAGTCTAAGAGCTAACAAGATCAGACAATAAGCTATCTGTTTTTTTTTCTAAATTAAAGGGTATAGTCCTTGCATTTTGTTCAAACTCCACAGCTGCCTATCTGGATACAGATGATACTCTCCTTTGCAGACAGCCCAAAATTGTTCCTGAGTGTTACACTGATGGAATGAGCAAGTCCTTAAAGTTTGAAAATCACTTCCATGTTACTGTTAGGGTGTACAGTGTTTTTCTGGTTCTGCTCATCTCACTCAGCATCAGTTCAGGCAAATCTATCCAGGTTTCCCTGAAATCCCATCCCTCCTGTTTTCTAATAGAACAATAGTGTTCCATGACATACATATACCACAGTTTGATAAACCATTTCCCAATTGAAAGGCATTTACTGGATTTCCAATTCTTTGCCACCACAAACAGGGCTGCTATAAATATTTTTTTACAAGTAATGTTTTTACCTTTTTTCCTCATCTCTTCAGGGTATATTCCCAGTAGTGGTATTGCTGGTTCAAAGGGTATGCACATTTTTGTTGCCCTTTGAGCATAGATCCAAATAGCTCTCCAGAAGGGTTGGATGAGTTCACAGCACCACCAACAGTGTAATAGTGTCCCAGATTTCCCACAACCCTTCCAACAATGATCATTATCCTTCCTGGTCATATTGGCTAATCTGAGAGGGGTGAGGTGGTACCTCAGAGAAGCTTTAATTTGCATTTCTCTAATAATTAATGATTTAGAGCATTTTTTCATATGGCTATGGATTGCTTTGATCTCCTCATCTGTAAATTGCCTTTGCATATCCTTTGACCATTTGACAATTGGGGAATGGCTTTTTGTTTTAAAAAGTATGACTCAGTTCTCTGTATATTTTAGAAATGAGTCTTTTGTCAGCATCATGAGTTGGAAAGATTGTAACCAATTTACTACATTTCTTGTGATCTTGGTTACATTGGTTTTATCTGTGCAAAAGCTTTTTAATTTAATGTAATCAAAATCATCTAATTGGTTTTTGGTGATGTTCTCCAACTCTTCCTTAGTCATACACTGTTCCCCTTTCCATAGAACTGAAAGGTAGACTAGTCCTTGATATTCTAATTTGCTTATAGTATTGTATTTTATGTCTATGTCCTGTAACCATTTGGATCATATCTTGGTAAAAGGTGTGAGATGTTGGTCTAATCTGTTTCTTCCATACTAACTACCCAGCAAGTTTTTTAAAAGGGGGAGATTTCATTCCAATGGCCAAAGTCTTTGGGTTCATCAAACAGCAGATTACTATAATCATCTCCTTCTTTTACACCTAGTCTATTCCACTGGAGTACCACTCTATTTCCTAGCCAATACCAAATAGTTTTGATGACTGATGCTTTATAATATAATTTTAGATCGGGTAGGGCTAAGCCACCTTCTTTTGCAGTTTTTTTCATTAAGCTGCTGGCAATTCTTGACTCTTTATTTCTCCATATGAATTTACTTAAATTTTTTTCTAACTCATTAAAGTAATTGTTTGGAATTTTGATTGGTAGGGCACTAAACATATAGTTTAGTTTTGGTAGAATTGTCATTTTTATTATATTAGCTCTACCTATCGATGAGCAGTTGATATTTGACAAGTTATTTAAATCTAATTTAATTTGTGTGAGAAGTGTTTTATAATTGTTTTCAAAAAGATTCTGAGTCTGTGTTGGAAAATAGACTCCCAAATATTTTATATTGTCTGAGTTTAAGTTGAATGGGATTTCTCTTTGTAGCTCTTCCTGCTGTTTTTTTCTTGACATATAAAGAAAAGTTGAGGATATATGAGGGTTTATTTTATACCCTGCACCATTGCTAAAATTGCTAATTGTTTCCAGGAGTTTTTCAGATGACTTCTTGGGATTCTCTAGGTAGACCATCCTGTCATCTGCCAAGAGTAAGAGTTTTGTCTCTTCCTTTCCAATTCTAATTCTATTAATATCTTTTTCTTCTCTAATTGCTGATACCGTCATTTCTAATACAATATTGAATAGTAGTGGTGATAATGGGCACTCTTGTTTCACTTCTGATCTTATTGGGAATGCCTCTAGTCTCTCTCCATTGAATATAATGCTTGTTGATGGTTTCAAATAAATACTGCTAATTATTGTAAGGAATAGTCCATTTATTCCTACACTCTCTAGTGTTTTGAAAAGGAACGGATGCTGTATTTTGTCAAAAGCTTTTTCAGCATCTATTGATATGATCATATGATTTCTGATAGGTTTGGTGTTAATATAATTAAGTATACTAACAGTTTTCCTAATATTGAACCAACCCTGCATTCCTGGAATAAATCCTACTTGATCATAATGTATTATCCTAGTGATGAATTGTTGTAATCATTTTCCTAAGATTTTATTTAGGATTTTTGAATTTATATTCATCAGTGAAATAGGTCTATGATTTTCTGTCTGTTTTAACTCTTCCTGGTTTAGGTAACAGTACCATATTGGTTTCATAGAAAGAGTTAGGCAGAGTTCCATCTTTCCCTATTTTTCCAAAGAGTTTATATAGCATTGAAACCAATTGTTCCTTAAAAGTTTGGAAGAATTCACTTGTGAATCCATCAGGCCCTGGATATTTTTTTTAGGGAGTTCAATAATGGCTTGTTGAATTTCTTTTTGTGAGATAGGGTTGTTTAGGTATTTAATCTCTTCTTCATTTGACCTGGGCAACTTATATTTTTGTAAATATTCATCCATTTCACTTAGATTATCAAATTTATTGGCATAGAGTTGGGCAAAATAATTTTGAGTTTTTGATTTAATTTCTTCCTTATTGGTGGTGAGTTCACCTTTTTAATTATGATACTAGAAATTTGGGTTTCTTCTTTCTTTTTTTAATCAAATTGACCAGAGGTTTATCAGTTTTATTGGTTTTTTCATAATACCAACTTTTTGTTTTATTTATTAATTCAATAGTTTTTTGGCTTTCAATTTTATTAATTTCTCCTATAATTTTTAGAAATTTGAATATGTTATTTAATTGGGGATTTTTGATTTGTTCTTTCTCTAACTTTTTTATTTGCACGAGTAGTTCATTGATTTCCTCTTTCTCCAATTTATTTATATAAGCATTTAGAGTTATAATATATGCCCTGAGAGTTGCTTTGAATGAATTTCATAGGTTTTGGTATGTTGTTACATTATTATCATTATCCAGGATAGAATGGTCAATTCTTTCTATAATTTATTTTTTGGGCCACTCATTTTTTAAAATGAGGTTATTCAGTTTCCAGTTTGTTCTAGGTCTATATCTCCTTGGCCCAGTACTGCACATGACTTTTATGGCATTGTAATCTGAGAAAGATGCATTCACTCTTTCTGCCTTTCTGCAGTTGATTATTAGGTTTTCATGTCCCAGTACATGGTCAATTTTTGTATAAGTTCCATGTACTGCAGAGAAAAAGGTATATTTCTTTCTATCCCCATTCAGTTACCTCCATAAATCTATTTACCTCCTTAATTTCTTTCTTATTTGTTTTATGATTTGATTTATCTGGATCTGAGAGTTGTAGGTTGAGGTCTCCCACTAGTAGAGTTTTGCTGTCTATGTCTTCCTTTAGTTCTTTCAGCTTCTCCTCTAAGAATTTGCATGCTGTCCCACTGGGTGCATATATATTCAATATTGAAATGACTTTATTGTCTATGGTACCTTTTAGAAGGATAAAGTTTCCTTCCTTATCTCTTTTGACCCTATCTATTTTTGCTGCTGCTTTGACTGAGGTAAGTATTGCTACCCCTGCTTTTTTTACTTCAGCTGAAGCAAAATATATTTTGCTCCAACCTTTTACCTTTACTCTATATGTATCTCTCTACTTCAAATGGGTTTCTTGTAGGCAGCATATTTTAGGATTCTGGTTTTTCATCCACTTTGCTATTTGCTTACGTTTTAAGGGAGGGTTCAATCCATTCACATTCAAGGTTATGATTACTAATTCTTTATTGTCCTCTATGTTATCTTCCCTGTGTTTGTATTTTCCTCCGTCCCACCTTTTATCCATATTCTCCAGTCTTTTTTTTCTGAAAAATACACCCTTCAGTGTGTTTGCCCTCCTATATCCCACCCTACTCTTTCTTTTCCCTTTCCCTTTTTCCTTTTTCCCTTCCCCCCTTTTCCCCCACTCTGCTTCCCTTTCTCTGTTCTCCCCTCCCCTTTTCCCCTTTTAATACTGGAAAGGTTAGATGTTTTATAAGTTAACTGAGTATGTGTAGGTTGACTTTAAGCCAAATCTGATGAGAAGATTCAGGTGTTTCTCCTCTGCTCCCTTCTTCCCCACTATTACTATAGGGTTTTTTGTACTTCTTAGTGTAATGAGATTTACCCCATTCAATCCCCTCCCTCCTCCTGTCTCTTTCCTGGGCCCCTTCTTAGGGAAGTAGTGTTTTTTTTTTTTAGATCATTCTATCTAAGTCATAGAAAATTCTGAGTGTATGTCCCTTTAAGTTGTGTATATTCTTTTGAATAGAGTCAAAATTCCTGAGACAGGGCTGGGGAAGACAGGAGCCATTTTTCGCTGCAATGGAAGCAATAAAGACCTTCTTGTTAGACTGCAACCGGGTGCTCTGTGCAGTTATTGTCCTCCATCCCAAAGGAGGGTCTGTGTGTCTGAAGACTGACGAGTCTATGACATCTGAAGACCGGGAAGAGGTATGTATCCAGAAGACGGTTCAGGATAGGTCCCCAAGCATATATAGAATTGGAATTAATTGTTCCATAAATGTTTCGTAGAATTCACTTGTAAATCCATAAATCCAGCTGGACCTGGAGACTTTTTCTTAGGGAATTTATTTTTGTTAATTTTTATCTTTATGTATTTATTTGTTCATTTTCATCCATATGCGCATGTATATTTTTAAGTTACAAAATTTTCTTTCATCCTCGCTTCATATCCCCTTCCCTTAAGCAGTG
Source organism: Macrotis lagotis (assembly GCF_037893015.1). Classification (NCBI taxonomy): domain Eukaryota; kingdom Metazoa; phylum Chordata; class Mammalia; order Peramelemorphia; family Peramelidae; genus Macrotis; species Macrotis lagotis. The sequence continues at coordinate 194,218,543 of NC_133664.1, read as the reverse complement.
AAACAATCAGGTTAATATTATACTACTTATTTTTGATAAACATGTTAACAAATAATTTATTTTCAATATGAGAAATTAAGATTAAGGGAAAGATATATAAGAGATGATTTTTATAAACTGTTCATCAGATTCTGAAGGGTTGTTTTTTTGTGTGTGTTTGTGTATGTGTGTGTGTGTGTGTATGTGTGTTTGTTTTCTTTGCTTTGATTTTCTTCCTCTGGATAGGGATAACATTGTCCATAGCCTAGCTCACTGAACTGCTGAGAGGAGATGTTTCCATCAAGGTTGTTCATTTCGCAATGTTGTTGTTAATGTGTATATTGTTCCCTTGGTTGTGCTCCCTTCACTCAGCATCAGAGCCCATGTCATTTCATGCATCTCTAGAGTCTGACCATTTGTGGTTTCTTATAGAATAATAGTTTTTCCATAGTATTCATGTACCATAAACTTGTTTAGCTGCTCTCCAATTGATGCACATCCCTCAATTTCCATTTTTTTTTGCCACTACAAAAAAAGTGCTATGGCTATTTTGGAACAAGTAGGACTTTTCCCATGTATTATAATTTCCTCTGGATATAGACATAGAATTGGATTGCTGGGTCAAAGGGTATAAACAGTTTTATTGCTTTTTGGACATAGTTCCATATTGCTCTCAGGAAGGTTTGATCTGTTCACAACTCCTCCAGCAATGCATCAATGTTTCAGTCCTCCTTAGGGCATTTATGTTTTTTTCAATTTCTTTTTTTGAAATGTGGGTAATTTAAGCATTTGATTTTCTTTTCTGTTAAGCTGGGTAGTTTATAATTTTGTTAATATTCATCTATTTCATACAGATTGTCAAAGTTTTGGGTATCCAATTGGACAAATGGTTCTAAATTATCTCTTTTACTTTCTTCTTCACTGATGGTGAATTCATTATTTTCATTCTTGATGCTGGTAATTTGGTGTTCTTCCTTCTTCAGATTAAATCAAAATTTATCTATTTTATCTTTATTTTAATAAATTCAACTCCTAGTTATATTCATTATATCAATACTCTTTTTTCTTTCAATTTTATTAATCTTTTCTTTAATTTTCAGAACTTCTATTTTGATATTTAATTGAAAATCTTTATTTGTTCATTTTCTACCTTTTTTAGTTGCATTTCCAATTCATTGCTCTCCTCTTTCTCAATTTATTCACATAAGCATTTAGAGATATAAAAGTTCCCCTAAAATGGCTTTGACTGCTTTATATAAATTTTTTGATGTCCCATTGCTTTCATTTTCTTGGATGAAATGCTTGCTTATTTCTATGATTTGTTTTTGTTATTCAACTTCCAATTAATGTTTGGTTCACCTTTCCTTGACCATTTATTACATGTAATTTTTATTTCATAATTATCTGAAAAGCATGCATTTATTATTTCTGCCTTTCTTCATTTGATTGTAAGATTTGTATTCCCAAGTACATCTTTAATTTTGGTATAGGTGACATGTACAGCAGAGAAAAAAAGTATATTTTATTCTATCTACATTCAGTTTTCTCCAGAGGTCTATTATAACTAAGTTTTCTAAGATCGTATTCACCTTCTTCACTTCTTTCTTGTTTATTTTGTTATTTAATTCTAAGGGAGTGTAGTTGAGTTCCCCAGATATTATAGGACAAGTTAAATGGCATAGTGGACAGAGCACGGGCCTTGGAGGTAGGAGGACAGGAGGTCAATACTGACTATCTGACCCTGAGCAAGTCACTTAACTCTGATTGCCTCACGTCCAGGGTCATCTCCAATCATCCTGATTCATATCTGGTTACTGGATTCAGATGACTCTGGAAAAGAAAATGAATTTGATGACAACACAGCATCCCCTCACTCAATTCCAATTCATGTACTTGTCATAGCATCACCTCCCTGATATCATGGTCTCCTTTAAAAACTATGGACAAGCATCACCAAATGTTTGGGTGTCTCCTGTAATTTTTAGCTTCTCTTATAAGAATTTGGATGTTATCCCACTTCTATATGTTTAGTAGTGCTACCATTTCATTTCCTTTGGTAACTTTTAGACAGTTGTAGCTCCCTTCCTTATACTATTTAATGAAATCTATGTTTGCTTTTACTGAGTTTGAGATCATTATTGATGATTTTTTTTTTTACTTCTGCTGAAACATAATATATTTTGTTCTCACCTTTTACCTTATCTCTCTGGTTCAAATGTTTCTCTGTTTCAAATGCTTCAAATAAAATATTGTAGAATTCTACTTTTAATCCATTCTATTATTGATTTTTGTTTTATGGGAGAGCTCATACCATCCACATTTCCACTTACAATTTTTAATTCTGAATTTCCCTCCATTCTCTCTTTCTGTGTTTATGCTTTTCTCTTTCCTTTCTTCTTATTCCTCCCTACCAATGCTTTGCTCCCTTTCTCCTTTAACATTTCTTTTAAATTTTAACTTTATCTTTAACTTATGCCTTCCATTTTATTAGTCCTTTTCTTCTTTGTTTCCCTCCCTACTTCCTTGTAGGGTAAAAAAGATATTTATACCCAATTGGGTAAATACACTAGTCCATCTCTGGGTAAAATCTGTTGAGAGTAGGATATACATCATGTTTTCACCCTCCCATCTTTCCCTCTACTATAATAGTTCTTTTTTTTTTAGGTTTTTGTAAGGCAAATGGGGTTAAGTGGCTTTCCCAAGGCCACACAGCTAGGTAATTATTAAGTGTCTGAGACCGGATTTGAACCCAGGTACTCCTGACTCCAGGGCTGGTGTTTTATCCACTGCACCACCTAGCCACCCCTATAATAGTTCTTTGTACTTCTTCAACTTGTTATTTATCTACCAATGCCTAGCTTTCTCCTAGTATAGTCCTTTATATGCCTATTGTTTTAATCTTGTCTTGTACTTACAACCTCGTTGTCAAAATATACTTTTTAAAAATTTCTCCTGATTAAAGAACTATACTCAAAGTTCGATTGGTTGATTGATTGCTTGATAAACTACATTGCCTTAAGTCAATCTTGTCTCATTAGAAATACACATGGTCACAAATCACATCAAATTATAATTGATTTATATACCACCCCGTCCATGGACATACAATCATCAAGGGTCAAAACATCACAGAAAGCCAAATCATTTCCTGAACCATGTATATTTCTCTGTTGTCCCCAACTAGCACTCCCTCTAACTGTAGCCAAAGCATCAAGCAAAGTAAAAACAATTCACGATTTTTCCATAACCAGTTCTTCTTAGTACACGCTCTCCTTCCATCTCTATAGTACGCTAAACGTAGAGCTTCAGTCCTCCCAAACCAAAGTATCAGGTACACTTTCTCCTTCTATCCCTTAAGCACTCCAACCATGGTACTATGACTTTTGTGATTAAAGTATAGATTAAGGCAAAATCACTTCTCAATTTATTTCCAACCTTTCTGATTATGTTCCAAACTTCTGTCCCCTATTGTGTTACAATCCTCCTTAAGTAAATTTATACTAAAATAAAATCATTTCATGATTTAATTATTTATAGAGTCTAATTATTCTTCCTTCCTTGTCTTTATATGAAATATCTTTATAATTAACATCATTTCGTGTCTCATTTATATCTATAGCTTATACGTCCAATTCCTTCAACTATATTTAACTTAATAACTATCCTAAGAAAAATATAATTCTCAAGAAGTACAAGTGTTATTATTATCATTCCTTTTAAGAATGTATACATTTTTATCTTGATAAGTGTTTTTTCCCCACCTTTCTCTTTACTTTTTCATGAATCTCTTGAATCTTGTATTTGATGATAGAATTTTCTGTTCAGTTCTGGTTTTTTTTAATGAGAAAAAGTTTAGAAATCCTCTTCATTGAAAGTCCATCTTTTCCCCTGACAGAATATGCTGAATTTTGCAAGGTAGTTAATTCTTTATTGTAATCCAAGGTCCTTTGTCCTCTGTAATTTCATATTTTCTGATCCTTTGTTGTTGAAGCTGATAAATCCTATGTAATTCTAATTGTGCTTCTTTCATATTTAAATTTCTTCTTTTTAGCTGCTTACAGTATTTTCCCCTTCAGTTGAGAATTCTGGAATTTGGCTCAATTCTTTTTTTAGGGAATTTTTTTTTGTATATCTTTCAATTTTATCAATTCCTTTTATATAGTTTTCTTTCCTAATTTTTCTTCTACTACTCTTACTAAATGTTAAAAATCAATTTTAGCTCATGTGTTGCATTTCTGTATGATTCCTATTTTCTTCTGGGACTTTGTAGTTGTTTTGTCCTTGTTATCTTCTTCCCCTTGTAAGATTTCTTAATCATATCATGTATTTTCTCCTTTTCTCACCTTATCTTTTTGACTTGGAGTTTTTTATCTAATGATAGTGTTCTGCTCTTAGTGTGTGTGGGCACTAAGGGGTACTTGCCCAAGCTTCAGGATTTTTATGCCAGTTTTTAAAACTAGTTATGGCAGTTCAAAAGTTTCCATCGTTTCCAAAGAGGCGTAATTTGAGGTATGTTCAGTGCTCTCCTGGTTTGTATTCTTGTTCTTGACCAGGACAGGTCACTAATCCCTTCTTGTTGCAATTGATACTGCTCAATTTATTTCCAACCTTTCTGATTATGTTCAAACTTCTGGCCCCTATTGTCTCTTCCCTTTGGACAAGAAATAATGCTGTTTCTCGGCTTCCTTGAATCCCTAGGATCAAAAATTATACTGCTGGGGTAGAGGCTACATGGTAGAATGAAAGCAGGAAATCCTTGAAGCTTCCCCCCAGACACTCAATGAAGTAGAGGACTTTCAAACTTTCCTGTTTGAAACAACCAAAGCTGAACAGAAAGTTAATGTTCAAGTATAGGACTCAGGTGAAGCCTATAGAAGGTGAATGGGAAGGACAAATTATGAAGGATTAATGATGTTGAACTACTTCTATTCCTGCATGGGAAGATGATACTGATAACTATTATCAACATTCTCAGTTAAAAGGAGCATATATAAACTAGGCAAAGGAGGGAGCTGAATATGATGGTATAATATATTATAAAGATGAAATTAATATGGGAGAAAAGAATACCGGAGGAAAGGGAAAGGAGAGCTAAAATGAGCTAAGATATTTCATGCAAAAGAGGCAAGAAAAAACTTTTCAATGAATTGGAAGGGGGGGAAAGTGAGGGGGAATGAGTGAGACTTCATTCTATCAGAAGTAACTCAGAGAGGAAATAACATAATACACCCAATAGGGTATTGAAATTTATCTTACCCTAGAGGGAAAAAAGAAGAGCAAATGGATGGGTAAAGGAGGTGGAGAGGGAGAAGTGTAAATGATAGAAGAGATGGAAGATTTCCAGTGAGAATAGGGAGCTACAGTACACTTTCAAGGAGGGACAGGGTGAAAGGAAAGAGTGAATAGAATAAATGGGGGTAGGCAGGAATATGATGGAGGGAAATACAGTTAGCAATTGCAAATGTGGGAAAAATAATGATGGACTTATGATGGACTTATAATAAAGATTTCAATCCATCCCAAAGAGAGAGCTGATAGTATCTGAACACAGACTGAAATACAATTTCTTTTCATCTCAATGGGGAGAAAGGGAATTATCTTTACTTTTACAAGATTATTGTAGTAATATGAATATAAATAAATTAATTTTAAAAATATGACACTAACTCTCATGCCATGGTATCCAGTCCATCTTGCTTGAAAATGTCCCCTCTACCCATGTCCTATGACCAACCAGTTAGTATACACAATGGAATTTTCAAATAGCATCAGGTCTTGTGTGCAGGGCTAGCATAATCTCTTTCTGACCAATTAATAACTTCCCTTAGCATTTTTGGCTTTAAAGTTGCTGAAGCTTCTGTTTCTATAACCACCACCTAATTCCACTGCTAATGTTTCATTCACATCAGCTTTGATTCAGATTCCTTCTCAATGTAATAGATGTGTATCCCTTTTACTTGAGCCTTTGATTATAGCTCTTTTTATATTGATGTCTTTTTGTGAGTTTGTGCCTTGATCTTCCCTGTCATTATAGCAGCTTTAAAAAAATCATTGTACTCAGATTCTTTTTTAAACAGCATTTCATCTTTTCTAATTAAATGTAAAAGCAAAATTTTATCATTTATTTAAAACATCTACCTTCCAAATTTTCTCCCTGCATTTCTTTTTTTTTTTTTTTTTGCAAGGCAAACAAGATTAAGTGGCTTGCCCAAGGCCACACAGCTAGGTAATTATTAAGTGTCTGAGGCCGGATTTGAACCCAGGTACTCCTGACTCCAGGGCCAGTGCTTTATCCACTATGCCACCTAGCTGCTCCTCTCCCTCCATTTCTTATCTCATTCCTCCCTAAGATGGCTATATATATATATATATATATATATATATATATATAGAGAGAGAGAGAGAGAGAGAGAGAGAGAGAGAGAGAGAGAGAGAGAGAGAGAGAGATAGAGAGAGACAGAGAGAGAGAGAGAGAGAGACAGAGAGAGAGAGAGAGAGAGAGAGAGAGAGAGAGAACCATAAAATTTATTTCCAATGTTATTTCATGAAAGGAGAAAGATGAAAAGACATTAAAACAACACTAAAAATTAAGTGAAAATAGTATACTTCAATCTTTATTTAGACTCCATCAGTTCTTTGGATGTGAATATTGATTTTCCTCATGATAATGTAGGAATTGTCTTGGATCATTATACTGTTGGGAATAACTAAAGAATTCATAGTTGATTATTGTACAATGGTACTGTTACTATGAACAATGTTTTCCTGGTTCTGTTCACTTCACTTTTTCTGAAATCAGTTTGCTTATCATTTCTCATAACACAAAGGTATTATATTACAATTCATGTAGTACAACTTGTTTCAGCCAGCCCCCAATTGATAGGGAACCTCTCAATTTCCAATTCTTTTCCATAACTAAAAGAACTGCTATAAATATTTTTGGGCAAGGATATTTCCCAACCATATTTTTAAAACTCTTGGGATACAGACTTAGTGGTGGTATTACTAAGAACAAAATGATGTTCACATTTCAATTGTCCCTTTAGCATAGTTCCAAATTGCTTCCCAGAATATTTAGATCAGTTTACAACTCCACCAACAATGCACGTGTACTAATTTTTCCTTATTCCATTCAACATTTATTATTTTCCTTTTCTGATATAACTAAATTGATAAGAATTAATTTTCATTTTCAAACAAGGGATTTGCAGTCTTTTTCATATTATTAAAGATATCTTGCATGGCTTTCTCTAAAAACTTTCTCTTCATTTCCTTTGACCAATTATCAATTGGAGAACGAATTGTTTTCTTACGAATTTGACTCATTTCTCTATATTTGATAAATTTAGTATGTATCACACATATCGTTTGAAAATTTTTCTGGGAGCAGCTAGGTGGCACAGTAGAAAGAACACCAGCCCTGGAGTCAGGAGTACCTGAGTTCAAATCCGGCCTCAAACACTTAATAATTACCTAGTTGTGTGGCCATGGGCAAGCCACTTAACTCCATTGCCTTGCAAAAACTAATAAACAAAAACATTTCTGAACTTTCTGCTTTCTTAATTGCTTTGGTTTTGTTTGTGCCAACTTTTATAATTTAAAATAATCAAAATCAGTCCTTTTATAATTCATAATGCTTTCTATCTATTGCTTTTTAATATAAATTATTCCCTTCCTCATAGATTTTCCAAATAAACTATTCTTTGCTCTCCTAATTTGATCACCCTTTATGTCAAAATCAGATAATCATTTTGACCTTAACTTGGTATACAGTATAAGATATTTGTCTACAGCTAGTTTCTTTTTTTTAAATTTATTTTTTAAATTTCCATCCATTTATACATGCCAGGACAATAATGAACACATCTATGCCTGATTTCTGCCATTTTCATTTCCTAGTTTTCCCATCAGTTTTCAGATTTTTGTTGTTGTTGCTATTGTTTACTCATTTTTTCAAACTATTTCATAACATTTATCTGTGTTAAAATTGGGCTCTTTGGGGCAGTTAGGTGGCACTGTGGATAGAGCACTAGCCCTCGAGTCAGAGGACTTGAGTTCAAATCCAGCCTCAGATACTTAATAATTCCCTAGGTTTGTGATCATGGGCAAGTCACTTAACCCCATTGCCTTGCAGCCCCACCCCCCAAAAATGAAACAGACAATTAAAATCAGGCTCTGCCCTTATGATAATGACAGAAATGTTTCAATCTTCAAGTTTTTTGTGCTACTACTTTCAGAGGGATTTGTAAGGTTTTGATGATTCTAAAATGGTTAGATTGACCTCTGCTTTAATCTTTACCCAGGAAGGTTCTTTGTTTTTCAGTCATAATTGCTCATCCTCTTCTTATCTCTGAAATTATGAGCAGAATTCCTACTCTCCTGTATCCACAAGTATCACTAGTCCTTTCTGTCTTGGAACTGGGATCAGGGCTCCTGCTCCCTTGTGAGCTACCACAAGCATTTTTTACTGTCCTGAACTTGACCAAGACCTATGCTCCCCTTGTGCCTGCAAGTACTAATGGATCTCATTTTCCTCCAACTATGGCAAAGGAGCTGTTTATGGTCAATGTAGTTGGATCCTGTACCCAATGACACCAAAGAATTATCTATAATCTCTTTCTGACCAGTTTTCTGCCACCCATTCAGTCTCAGGTCTGAGATCTCCCAAAGCTGCTGCTGATTGTCACAGCTGCCTCCAAGGCCTGCTGCAGTTTGCCACTCTGCGGTCTTTGTTCTGGGTCAGCTCACATTCTGTCTTCACAGACCCCTCCTACTGACCTTCTAAAGTTGTCTTGGAGTGGAAATATGTCTCACTCTGACCTTTTCTTGACTATGCCAGTCCAGAAATCCACTTGAAGTATTATTTTAAATTTGTTTGGAGGGCAAGGTTGACAGAGTTCAGCTGAGTTGCTGCCTGTACTCTGCCATCTTACCTCCTCTTTTAATATATTTTGAAATAAGGTCTAAATTCTGTTTTTCATCATGGTGGTAAAATAATTCAATGATTTTAAAAATTATATTCTCCTGTTTTGATTTTTTTAGGTCAACTACTTTTGTTATGAAATCCTATATGTTCTCTTTCATTTTTAAGCCTTTATTCTTTATTTTTAATATTTACTGTTGCCTCATGTAATGATTCACTTATATTTGATTCAAACTTTTAGAAAGTAGGTTTCTTGGATGAGGTATTATATATCTCATGACAAACAATTGTCATTACAATTTTTTTACATAGCACTTTTTTCATTTTTTTCTCAAGTACCCTCATTCTAATTATAAATATATTTCAGCTTTTTATAACTTTTGTTTCATTTCTTCCTGATATTTTAGATGACTTTGTACCCATTTACTTTATCTCAGAGGCATTACTTATTATTCCCTTTTACATTTGCATCTATGTGATCCTGCCATCATAATAGCTTTTGATGGTGGTATTCTTTTTTGTTTGTTTGCCCATTCTTCCTGATATTGCATTTGAGGTAGGGCTGGATTTTGTCACACTTCTGGAAGGAAAGTTTCGATTTGATCAATTACTGCTCTATCAATATATTGAATATTATATTATTCCAGGATCTCAGGGACAGTTGTGTCCTTGTAAGGTTTCAATGCTCCCAAAATGATCTTAACTAATACAAAGTTTGGTTGCTGACCCAGTGATGCAGGCTCTGCAAATTCCTGATCTGGGTTGGGGTCCTTGAAAGAATGGAGTGCTGGAGATTTTGTCCTATCTGGCAAAATCTTTTGGTTCAGAGTGACACAATTGTAGGTTCTTTTTTGGTTTCCTTCCTTCTTTTTTTTATCTATTACTTAGTCTAGATACTAGAAATAAAACATGGTCTGACCCTGGGGTCAGTCACACCACTAAAGCTATGGTTGGCTTCTGAAAGTCTGTCTTTCTTATTAGACTTCCATGGTCTCCATCTACTATGTGTAGATGCCCTTTTCCAGATTCAATATGTGACCCAGGAGTGAGTAGCTGTTGACAAAGCTACCAGTTGGCATTTGACTTACTTTAGCTCCTCAGTGTGGGTGTGGGGTATACCAGTATCTGTACTTATTGAGCAATTCTTTTTTGCATTTATGTGCAGTCTCTCCCTGAGTACTGTAGTGCTCTTCTAGCTGATGACTACTGTTAAACCTACCCCTAATGACTGTAAAACTTTACCTAGATAAGATAAAGACTTATTATTGACTTTTTCTGTACTTCTTCATCAGGATATATTTGGATACATTTTAGAGATCTGTTTGGAGTACTTGAGGATTGGATTTTTGCTAGATCCTTTCCTTCTGTTTTGCATCTTGATCAACTAATTTTCAGTTTAGGATTGAGCAAATGCCCGAAATTACTATAATATTAATACTGTATTGATTATCATAAAGTCTTTGATGCAGATTCATACTCAAGATTTATTCATATAGTATAAATGCATAAATAGGCCCAATCATAGGTAGAAACCTAGAGTATTTAATATCCATATTAAAAACTGTTCTTTATTTAAAACATGTCATAAAACAATATCAAAAAATGGTATATAATTTGTTATTTCATAGATACATAATTTAATCCTTTTATAATTCAGTTTGGTTTTTCAATTAATTGTAATCTTCATTCAATACATCTAAGAATATCTTCCAAGTTAGAAGGGAAATCAAAGATATGTGTTCCATAAATTCCTTACTATAAAAAATGACATTAAATTATATGACTTCATTAAAAAATAAAATAATACTATATTAAAGAAGACAATTCAACATAAAAAGAGATTGCTTTACTGTAGAGAACTGAGAAGGAAAGAAATCAAAGGAAAGTTAATCTTCTAAAAAGAAGATTATGGAAACTTTTTCATCATAACTGTAGTCACAAGTAAGTCAAGAAAACTAAAAGGCAAGGTGGATCAAACATTTAACAGAACACTTCCTCAACAGGAATTTAATGAAAAATAGAATAGTTATTTAGAAAGTAACTAAAGCTATTCTTCAAAACTAGACAATCTTGTCAGTTGAGATACCTAACACTAATTTACCATAATTTAACAAATTTTAATACAAAGGTACATTCTTGGGGTCAAAATAAAGGAAGTAGATTTACTGATTGGTACAATAAAATTTTGTAAAATTCTACATCTTCAAATGTTTACTAGTTATTTATTAATGCTAGCTTTTGTTGTTTTAACACTGTCACATGATTTTTGAAACATACTTTTTTTAAACAAGTAAACATCCTTTCACAGATAAAAATTACTTCATTTTTTAATATTGAGTTCTCTAGCTTTATTATTGTCCCAGTCAGGATGATATGTATTTTTTGAATAACCTAAATTATATGTAAACATGACCTAGAAAAATGTTTCCAACATGTTTCTTTGATAAAGACTAAAAAATATAAAGAAATGAGCTAAATTTATAAAAACACAAGCCATTCCTCAATTGAAAAATTGTAAAACAATATGAGGAGGCAGTTTTCATAAGAAAAAATCAAAATGAGTAATGGATAAAAAATTTCTCTAAACCAATATTGCTTAGAGAAGTACAATTAAAGCATCACTGTTATATCAAGACAGAAAAAGAAAATGAGAAATACTGAAGGGTGTATGAAAAAATCAACATACATGCCCTTTTGAAGGAGTTATGAGTTGGTCTAACCATTCTGGTATACAATTTTGCACTAAACCCAAAGGACTATAAAATCCCACATACTCTCTGAACTAGCAAAATGGCTGCTAGGTTGGTATATCAATTAGATCAAAGAAAGAAATTAAAATTACTCATATGTACATATGACTGTTCTTTTTCAAAATGTCTATTATATTTTGCAGGACTTCACATATGAATTGATATAATTTGGTTTTCCCAGGGATAGGAAAAGAGAGGGAAAGAGGGAAAAATTAGAAATTTAAAGTTTACAAAAATGAGATTTAACTTTTTTCCCATTATTTTGAAATACTGAAATAAATAAAAAAATATTTTAAGGAGAAATGAAACTCTTTTGCTAACCCCTGTGCTAACATTAGCCATAGGACTAAAAGGTTCCACTACCTATAATCATTTCTGGGTAACACATCAAAAGTTGAAAGCAATACTTTTGGTCAAGTGGGAACAGAGACCTTGTGAAGCAATATAGATTTCAATCCCAAGGGATAAGGAAGCCTTACTGGGTAACAACCAGGGTACAGACAGAAGAGCAGTGACCATAATGTTCCTCAGATCACATTGCTTCAGAAGCACCAGAAAATTCCAGAGCCCCAGAATTGACTCTGAAAACAATAGTATGAAAAGAATCTGAAGACTGAGACAGTCTCCCCTTGTTCAACACTAATGCTATAAACAGGCCTAACCAATTTAAGTAATGTAATTTGCTCAAGGAAAAACTGAGAAAAGTTATTCCCCCAATTGTTTAGTGGTGAAAGAATATAAAGTGACAGTTTTGCAAAAAAGAAATCAAAGTTATCAATAGTCATGAAAAAATAAAAAAAATTAAATCAACTTTAAGGTACCACCTCACTCCCCCATCAAACTGGCTAATATGACAGAAAAATAAATGACAAATGCTGGAATAAATGCAGCCAAATTTGGAAACTAAAGCATTGTTAGGTAGATTTGTGAAGTATTTAAACAATTCTGAAGGGGGAAAAAAAACTAGAACATTACAGAAAGGTTATAACTTTGTAAACTACCCTTTCACCACAAAATACCAATTATGCATCCAAGAGAGTTCTTAAAAAAGGAAAAGGACTTGTATGCACCAAGACTTGCAAATTGAGAAGATACCTATAAATTTGGGAGCAACAGAATAAGTTTTCAAATATGATTGTATTGAACAATCTTTATTTTGTAAGAAATGATGAAAGGAATGGTTTCATAAACACCAAAGAAGGCACGTAAATTGATGCAAAATGAAGTTAACAGAAGAATAACACTGAACACAGAAACAACATTGTAATAATCAACTGTGTAAGATTTAGCTCCTTTAATCTATAGAATAAATCATGACAGTTACAAAAGACTCAGGATGAAAAATGTTCTCCATCTCCAGAGAGAGAACTGATAAACTCTGAGTACAGATTGAAGAATATTACTCTTTCTTTTTGTTCTTTTTAACATATAGAAATATCTTGCCTGACTAAATATGTATAATGGGTATCATATTGCTTGTCTTCTTAATCTTTAAAACAACCATATGTTAAAGCATGGAGACTGCATGTTGTGTGAAGACAGCTATTAAATATTTTATTTGTGTTTTCTTACAAATCTGGATCACTGATTTCATTGATTAAAATATTTCATTAAGGAAACTAACAATGTAGAGCTGTATCTGCTCCTCAGTAAAAATATTAAATAAATATCTTAATCTGAGACATGAAATGAATTGCTCAGCATCATACAGACAATATTTTTTGCCAATATGTAAATGCATGTCTTCCTAAATCTGTAACCATTTCCCTACTGAATATGCCACAGTGTTTTCATAAATTAAATAAACAAAACATAAATTAAAACATATCTTGAACAGTTAGGTGGCACAATGAATAGAGCACTAGCCCTGGAGTCAAGAGGACCTGAGTTCAAATCTGATCTCAGATGCTTAATAATTACTTACATGTATGACCTTAGGTAAGTCAGTTGACCCCATTGTCTTGCAAAAAAAATCTTTAAATACATGTAATGAGATTCATTTGTAGAAATGATGTTTAGAATGTTTACTTAAAGAACTTGTTTCATTTTCTGCCTTCGACAGAGCACTTGTGTGATTTTGTGACATCATTTAATCTCTCAAAGCCCTTAATGTTTCTTTTGTAGTAATGAAGTCATTGGTGAATTGAAGTCAATATGAATATAAGTAATTTCCCATATTGAAAAAAGAAATCACTGTTCCTTAATGTAATATGCATTGAAATATTTGTTATAAAACTTATTGAGCCCTTGGAAAATATCAAATATTTAATTATTATTATAATTGATTATCATTAAAGCAATCATTAAAGAGCCCCAAATTGCCTAAATCATGTTAATATATTCTTAAAATCTAAATGAGGAAGTGCAATATGAATAACAGACTCCGCTACTAAGATTTAAAAAAAAAGATAAATGTAGAAAGACTTTTTGATTTTTCTGTTCCAAACTGATCACAGAGAGTTTTTAGAAAGAATAGAAGCATTACTTTGTCTTTGGGAAGAGGGACTTAGGAAACAAAAAGTTCATGAGAAATTGGCATTCTTTCATGTCTAAGCTAAAAATCTTTTTCAGAATAGGTTGTCACTAGAGATGAGCTGAATGATCTCTACAGAGCTCACCTAATTCTTGCATTAAAAGTAATCTTAGGTACCCCTACTGACTCTGAATTCTGAGATCAACTTCTCTGTTACATTTTCTGTCTAATGTATTAAATCTATCTATATAGCTGTACATTCACAAGTTAATTCTTATAAATGGTAAAAAGTTTAATATTAGATTTTGCTTTAAGTACCTGGATAACTTATAGAAAAAAAATGGGTTTGCTGCCAGTCACTCAGATGTTTTCACATTTCATTGTGTGATAAATCAAAAGCTTATATACAGCATAACAGGAGGTCATTTGACTGGGAAATTCAATATGAACAAGCTAAAACCTCCATGTAACTACTTTCATTTGAATTACAATGTGGTCAGATATCACACCCATTACTCAGCAAATAATTGTTGCCTTTTTTTGTGAACTTCGTACTCAATAAATCACCCTTTTGAGATATCACTTTAAAAATAAGGGATTGAGCTCTTTATTTAATCTGATATTGTTATAATGTCTTTGTCCTGGAAAAAATATTTTTAAGCTCCTAGAAGTACAGTGTATACAAGGTAATTAATTGGCACTGGAGGGAGAAATTTGTGAATGTAGGCTGTCAAAATTATCCCAAATAGGAACACACACACACACACACACACACACACACACATATATACACACATATACATATATCTATACATAAATACTAACATATACAAGCATGATTGAATTTGAGATGCATTGGCATCCTTATATTGTTCAGAGCAATATTCTTTCCTTTTCCAGCCATGAGAGCAAATTGGACAGCTTAAGTTTTCACAAACACACACACTCAATTTGTGAAATAGCAGACTGAGAAATAGTTTTGGGGATTACAAAAGCTGAACAGTAGCAAAAGTCACACTGGGAAAAGAGTGTCCCTTGCCCTGTCAGGTTTTAGCAAGTTAAGCTGGAAAGAATCCATAGCCCAGGGCCCAGCAGGCATCTTGAAACAGAGAACTCAGATTGAATCAGTTGGCTAGAATCACTTCTTCAAGTGGAAGAAGTTCCCAAAGTTCTACTTCTTTCCCAATTTTTCTTCCCTTTGACTGTCTAGTAAAAGATACTTTAATAAAAAAAGAAAAAAGAACAAAACCCCCCACAATTTCTTTACCTAAGAGATTCTAGTACTTTGATTTTGTCTCAAATATAAAGAAGTGAAGCTGGAAATACAAACAAAAACATATAGAGAAGAGAGTCAAATCTTTCACCAAATGTTAGGAATACTCATATCCTAGGGCTATGGATTATTGTGATTGAATTAATAACTTTTCACCTGATATAAACTCCATAAAAATAATGAAGAAAGATATCATATGATCCTAAGAACCATTTTATTATCCCTAAGTTAAAAGCAAGGAAAGTGTTAAAAATGTGCAAATTGTTCTTTCTAAGATGATGATGATGATTATGATGATGTTTGTCCTTCATTTTTGAAGCAGACAATGACATCAGGAGATGATACCATGGCAAGCACAAAAATTATATTTGAGTGAGGGGGATGTTGTGCTAATTACCAGCCTCAGTTTCTTTTCCAGAACTTCTTGGATTCAGTGGCCAAATATGAATCAGGACGACTGCAAATGGCCCTGTATGTGCAGCAATCAGGGTTCAGTGACTTGTCCAAGGTCACACAACTAGTAAGTATCAATTGTCTGAGGCTGGATTCAAACTCAGGTCCTCCTGACTCCAAGGTCAGTACTCCATCCATTGAACCACCTATCTACCTTTGATTCATTCTCTAGAGAAAATGGAGAACAGAGATTATGAGATAATGGAGGAAAAGGCCCTACCCCAAATCATCTTCTGGGAGGAAATAGCTGAGATCTGGAAAGATTCTTCAAGAAAGTAAAAGAGGTCATGGAATATCTGCCATATTACAATCCATCAATGTTTCAAAATCAAATCTGCATACAAACAATATAGAACCTTAAGATACAGGTGATCCTTGTTATTTCATATTACATTGTCCAAAAGTTCACAGTATTAAACAAAAAACAACTAAATCCTGAAGATGCAATTGATTCTTAACTTTTCATATTACATGCATATGCATGATCATTAATGTCCAAAAGTTTACATAATTTGAAAAAATAAAACATCTCGTGAACTTTTATGTGTAGAGGGGGCAATGAATATATGTGATTCAAGCTCATTTTATTTTTCATAGACTGAATGACATTTGTTGTGTTCCTGAATTTCTCTGATCTCATTTGTTTTAGGATATCTCCTTAGTTTTGAGGTATCCCTTGCAATTGTATTTGATAGAGATAAACCAAGAATTTACCAATAACTACAGAAAATAATTTGGCATTGTATGTGGCTGTAGGTAGGTATAGTTTTATATTTTGGGAAAAACACCGGGGTTCAGATGGTTATTTTTGCCAGAAGCTCATATGTAATCATCATCCAAAGAGTAATTACATATCTCATGATTATTTTTTATTTACATACATATCAAACTGATGGAATGAGGTTTACATTTACTTTTCTTCCTTGTTTCCATGTGAATAAAATTTCCTTTCCAAATTAAATAACTAATTTATTAAACTGAAACATCAAGAATTTATTAGAAAATTGGTGGGTAATTTTAACTGTATTTTTTGTACATAAATCTGCATCCAAGGCCTTGAATAACTTTGTGCGACTGTGCACCATTAATTTCTTCAGTGACATTCTGATATGAACTGAACAGATGGAATTGCAAGATTGTTCTAGCAAATTTATCATAAAAAATGCATCCAACACCTGTGTAATTTGCCTAATCATTTTCCTAATAAGCTCCCACCATTAATTATGCACGATTTCCACAATGCAATCAAGATAAAAGTAAATCTGATGACTTAATACCCTTCAAAATAATTGGTTCACCCAACACAAGGCCTTCTTTGCTTTCCATAGCCATTTCAGTTAATTAGAAAAAGGGTGCACCCTGTAGGAGTCAGCAGAATGGAAGCTGATCTCATGGTGGGCGGTAGGCCTGCTGTGATTTTGGGCAGGAGTCAAGGATATTAACTCATGAAAGAAAAGAATAGACTGTTGCCCTCTCCCTTCTTCTTTTTCTGTCTTTCTCCTCCCCTGCTCCCACCTTTATGCCTCCCCCTCCCTACCCCAGTAGCAAACAGATGTGATTAGTGTTCTTTAGCCATCAGAAAACTGACTGCAGGACTCTGCAGGTCTAATGAGAATCAACTTTTCTGAAGCTGCTGTCTTGTGGTGCAGCCCACCTGTCACATCATTAGGTGCAGCATGTGCCTTGAATTCACTTTGCTAAATGAGATTTACAGGCCCCAGTGAAACCCATCCTACAGCATCCCTGCTTCAATTAGCTAAAGATTAATTGTCTGCGAAAGGGAATGAAAGTTTTACTTCAACTGACCTGAAAAAAAAGGCAAAAAAAAAAATGTACGGTTCAGGTATTCCACATAGGCCCCAGGCAGTGTGAAAAAACGTGATAATTTAAAGGTGCTGCAAATTTCCTACACCTCGACTGGATGAATGAAATTAACTAGCACTAAAAGCTGTCAAATTAAAGGTTGACTTCCAGATATTAGCACCTTAAATGTCACTGAATATTCTCTTTCTCTTTTTCTCTCTCTCTCTCTTTTTTTTTCTCTTTTTTGGCAAACATTCACGTCAGCACACCTGCACACATGCACACAAACATTATCTTACTGCTGTTCCTGTTAACTGCTTGTTCGTGCCTGGCCTGGAGTTCCTTGCTATAAATCTTTGATGTAACCATGGCTACAAAACAACTAGCAATTACAAAATTTCCTCCATTTTTAATGTTATGCTAATTATGTTTGAATATGTTTTAATGGTGAAAATGAGTTAGGAGGTGAAGAAACCTCCTGAAAGAAGAGCAAGGAGAAGGAAATCTTTTTTTCCTCCACCTGCTACAGCTACCACTATAGTAGTTAGAGAGATGTGACCCTAAAGTTAAAGCATTGGGAAGAGCTAAAATGTTAGAGCTCATAAACTTTTTCTGTAAAATAAACAGTTAAAATGTCTTATGCATTTTTAGGGAAAGCTTAAACACTGAGAAATTCACTCAGTCTCAATTTTTTATGAATAAAATGAAAAGACTGGACTCAATGCTGGTATCCCTTCCAGCTCTGAATCTCCATAAGTTTATGTCAGTGGATGATCCTTAATGTCTTAAAAGATAATAAGTAAAAGTTAATTGACTGAGAGAGAATTGATGAACAGATAATAATCTGTAACTCAGAAAAATCTCCTCATGATTCTTTGCTCTATTCCTGAATCTTTGATAAGAAATCTTCAGAATGTCTCTTCAAGTTCATTCCTATCCTGGTACAGAAGAGAAAGGGCAAAATGAATTCATAATAAGTGATGCAATAAATTGAGAACTGGAAAATGCAAAATGATCTAACTGTGGTAATAGTAAGTCAGGTTTGCATAGGAGAAATAAAGGATTCAAGAAGTTAAAGAGATAGGAATCATTTGTCCGGCTTCCTCTACATCCTTCTTTCCACCTATCCCCATACACTGTTCTCTTTTTTTCCTCTCATGGTGAGAACTTTGCTATCTTGTCAGGGGGAGGTGATTGGAGTTTAACCTTATTCCTAAAATCTGTTTGCCCTTTTGTATTGAAATATTTTCTTTGTCTCTTGAAATGAAAAAAAAATAACACTGAAAACTACTCATATTCCTAAACTGTTTTGTTTGGATATAGTAGATAGGAGCAGAGGCGTATCTGGTTGGAGAGAGATAGTTTTAAACATGTGGTATTTTTCCCGCTTGTAATCTCTGACTGGGGATTCACACTAGGAGGAAGAATTATTGATTGAATTTTATAACTTGCACAGCAGAAAGAATGTTTTTCCTAGAGTTCTTTTTTCAGATTGAGGCCCTTAATTTAGCTAACCAAATGAACTGGCATTCAACGAGAAAGATGCCATCTCCATTTCTATCATTCATGGGACTAGTTTGAAAGGCATAAATATATTAAATAGGTAGAGTGATTAAAATAAAATCAGATCCTAAGGGGAATAGTATCTTTGTGCACAAGATATGGGCAGTAAGAGAAGTTGTTTTTATAGGGTACTAGCAAATACTGCCCAACATAGAAACTATTTATACACATGCACACACATACACTCTTAACCATGTTTTCAACCAATGCACATATTATGTACATTCAGTTGGCTCCAGAGAAATGTCCTCAGGTATGTTGTTCTCAAAAAGCAGAAAGAAAACTATTTCCTAGTAGGAGTCTGGGACTACTCAGTCTTTCACTCTTTCAGTACAGTTGATTACCAGTTCAGAAAGCAAGTTCAGGGATCTGAAGGCGGGAAAAAGTAGGATCCAGGGATGATGAGATGATATATTTATGTAGTGATATCTATTCCCACACAAATGGAGGTGTCATTGTGTGAGAAAAAAGGAAGTTAACTAGACATCTCTGGCTTCTTAAACCCCTTTCCTTTTTCAAATGGAATGTACAAATCCTGCCATGAAGAGAAGTAGAGTATTAAAGTTAGAAACTTGGCCACTCTTGCAGAGAGAGAGGGGTCATTTTTCTGACATCATATCTCTCAGTTCCCTTAAATATTATTATTCTAAGAATTATGATTTTTCAGGTTCAAACTAATTTATTTTAATTTTTAAATATTTTATTTATTTGTTTCCCAGCTACATACAATCAAGCTAACTTCTGACTGATAATTCATTAATGCAGGGGAGAAAAGAAGGTCCCAAGATTTATATGCAAAACTTGAAACCCCTTTGACAAAATACATTCCACAATGAACAAAAATGTTTATTAAAGAAAAGTTTATCTAATTGAATAGCAAAATGGAAAAACATATGTAGGAGATCATATGCCATCCAATATAAAGTGAAGGAACTCTCTCACTTGAATGAAGTAGCTTATCTCAATCAAGAGAAAAGATCCAAAACCTCAACCAAGGGGAAATTTTCTGGTCTCTAATATAGTAAGCTAAGGACAGGGACATGATGGTGACCTTAAGTTCCTCTAATATTGAATTCTTCATAGTTTTTTCCCCCTTCAGTAACCTGAATTGGGACTGACATCATCCATCTCTTCTCTCTTGAAGTTTGAAGCAATGAGCACCTAAAGAGACTTGAAGAGTCTCTGAAGTAACATAAAGGTTACTGAAAAACTTAACTGACTGAAAAACTTGAAGAGTCTACAGAAGAAAATCTCTTCTCTCTCATGTTCTGGCCTTCAATGCCTTACCTCTCAAACCCAGGAAAATGATTTCCACCAATAGGGAGGAGTCACTTAGTAATAGAATTTGATACGTGGATTACACTTTTTCTAAAGATTAGACCCATTACCACTGCTTCCAGGTATTAGAAAATAATTTGGGCTTATGGAAAAGGCAAGAAAGTATGCAATTGAATGGAAGGGGAAATGAAAAGTATTGTGACCTCTTCAATAAATAAAAAGGAATCTACAAATATTTTACAGAGTAGAAGTTATTTTGCTTCTCCTGCCTATACTCAAATAGCAATTCAGTTTCATTTATTTAAAGGAATACTTGTCTAAATATATAAACAATATTAAGACATGAATCATCCTTGGTACCTTTGAGTGAATTTGTTCCCTTCACCAATTTCTGATTTGTTGTCAAAATTAAAATTGATGATAACAATACTGTGCTAAAAGATTTACAGTTTTTATCTCATTTAATTGAGTCATTGTTGAGGAGGAGACACTGTCCTTTTTTGAAACTTCTTCAAGTAATAGTGAAGTAGATAGTTACTGCCTAATCAATGTTTATTTGAGGTCTGGAAGTGTTTACCTACATTTTCCCCTTATTTTCTATAAATATTTCTCTTGATAATCTCATTCTTTTTTTAATTGAATGTCAGTATAAATTTATTTTGGTGTTATTGTTATTTTTATTATATTGAAATGATCTAGCCCTGAGTACTGAATGTTCCTCCATATATTTAGGTTTTCTTTAATTATTTAAGTTCTTTATAACTGATTCTACATAAGTTTTTTCATCTTATTTTTTGAAAGGTTAATTGCCAGATTTTCAAAATAAATTTTGTTTTTGCTTGGAATGGGAGTTCCCATTTTAATCAGTGCTTCTTATGCTCTGATATTATTTAGAAATGCTGCTTATATTTGAGGATTTATTTTGTTCTTTATAATTTTACTGAAGCTTTAAATTGTTTCAATTACTGTGTTTACTAATTCTCTGGGGTTTTCCAAATAAATCATTATATCAGTTCACAGGAATAGTTTTATCTCCTTTACCTGCCTCTAAACCTTTAATTCATTTCTCTTCTCTCTTGTTTATTGCTATTATTTTTATAATTATATCAAGTAAAGTAGATAGAATATATATTCTTCTTTCACACTAATACCTGTTTGACAAGGTACTAGAATATCCTAACTGCATATAATGAATGTGAATATTGTACATACATAATTGCATTTAACATGTTTACAGATTAGTCATTTTTGCTATGAGGAATTATGATTAAGGGAAAAGAAAGAAAATCATGAGACAGGAAAGAAATACATAAGAGAAATTATTTAAAAGTGAAGGAAGTGTTTATTTGAATTCTGAAAGGTTTTGTTTATTTTATTTTGTTTTTCTTCCTCTGGATGTGGATAGCATTGTCCATAGGCAGTCTCCTAGGATAGTCCTAGCTCTCTGAACTGTTGAGTGAAGCTACATCTATCAAGGTTGCTCAATTCAAAATGTTGATTTTAATGTATAAAATGTTCTCTTGGTTCTGCTCCCTTCAATCATCATCATATCCTTCAATTCCATGCTTCTCTAGTGACCAATCATTTATAGTTTCTTATGCTACAGTAGTATTCCATAACATTTATATATCATAACTTGTTCAGTTATTCCCCACTTGATGATCATCCCCTCAATTTCCAAATCTGTACCACTACAAAAAGAGCTACAACGAATATGTTGAGATATGTGAAACTTTTCTCATTTTTTATGATTTCTTTTGATATAGGCCTACTATCAGAATTTCTGAATCAACATGTATGATCAGGTTTATTACTCTTTGAGTGCAGTTACATAGTGCTCTCTAGAATAGTTGAAAATTTCACAACTCCACCAACAGTGCATTGATGTCCCAATCCTCCCACAACTTCTCCAATATTGATCATTTTACCTTTGTTGTCACCTTATCCAATCTCATAAGTATGAGGTGATATCTTATAGTTGTTTTAATTTGTATTTCTCTAATTGGTAATGATTTGGAGCATTTTTTCATATGATTACATATCTTTTCATTTTTTTCATTTGAAAACTATCTGTTCATATCATTTGACCATTTATTAATTAGGAAATGACTTGCAATCTTATAAATTTAATGAATTTATAAAAATTTATAAATTTTAGAATTGATACAATTTTGTAAATTTTAGAAATGAGATCTTTTATCTTGCTGTGAATATTGTTTCACAGTTTTCTATTTTCCTTCTAATTTTGGCAACATTGGCTTTATTAAGTGCAAAAAATCTTTTTAATTTAATATGGTAAAAATCATCCATTTTACAATTTATAGTGTACTCTATTTCTTGCTTGTTCATTAAATTTCCCCCCATTCCATATAGATCTGACAGATAGAGTATTTCTTGGAATTTTAATTGATCTATGGTGTCACACTTTATGTCCAAATCCTGGTTTGTTTGTTTGTTTGCTTAGCCTTAGAGCAATACAGGTCTATGCCTAGTTTTTGCTATACTCTTTTCCAGTTTTCCTAGCAATTTTTATCAAAAGTGAATTCTTACCCCAGAAGCTAATGTCTTTCTGTTTGTCAGACAGTAGAATACTATAGTCCTTTAATATGGTTTCTTTAGAACCAATCCTAATTCACTGATCTATTACTCTGTTTCTTAACAAATAGCAGGCAGTTTTGATGATTGCAAACTTATAGTATAGTTTTAGATCTGGCAGAGCTAGGCTGCCTCCCTTCACTTTTTTTTTCATCAGTTACCTTGATTTCCTTTTTTTATTTTAAATTTCTTTTGCAAGGCAATGGGGTTAAGTGGCTTGCTCAAGGCCACACAGCTAGGTAATTATTAAGTATCTGAGGCTGGATTTGAACTCGGGTACTCCTGACTCCAGGGCAGGTGCTCTGTCTACTGCACCACCTAACCACCCCTACCTTAATATTCTTGACCTTTTGCGACTCAAGATGAATATTTTTTCTACTTTTTCTAGCTGGAAAAAATAATTATTTGATAGTTTGATTGGTATGACGCAGAATACGTAATTAACTTGGATAGTATCATCATTTTTATTATATCAGTTTGACCTAACAATAAGCAATTGACAGTTTTCCAGTTATTTATATCTGACTTTATTTGTTTGAGAAGTACTTTGTAATTGTATTCATAAAGTTTCTGGGTTTGCTTTGGGAGGAAGATTCTCAAATATTTGATACTGTTCACTGCTACTCACAAAAAAAAATTGAACAAGATATCAATGAACTCCTTAAGAAACTAATCTCCAGGGTCAGATGAATTCATGAGTGAATTCTACCAAACATTCAAGGAACAAAGAGTTCCAACTGCATATACATTTTTTGGGGGAAAAATTAGGTGAAGATGGAGGTCTGCCAAAATAGGTAAAGAAAGAAGTTAGGCAAATTCTTTCTATGATAGCAATGGGGTGCTAATACTTAAGCCAGTAAGAGGTACAACAGAGAAAGAAAATTATAGACCAATATGGATACAAAAATCTTAAATAAAATAATAGCAAAGAGATTACAGCAAGTTACCACTAGGATAATAAACTATGATCAATCAAGGTTGATGCCAGGAATGAAGGTTTGGTTCAATATTAGGAAAACTACAAGCCTAATTGACTAATAATATTAATTACAAATCTAATTGAAATCATATGATTATCTCAATAGTTGCTGAAAAAAACTTTTGACAAAATTTAACACTCATTACTATGAAAAATATTAGAGAGCATAGTAATAAATGGAAATTTCTTTGAAATGATAAACAGTATTTATCTGAAACCATCAATAAGCATAATATGTAATGGGGATAAGCTAGAAGCAATCCCAATAAGATCAGGTTGAAACAAGGATATTCATTTTCACTACTATTAGTCTATATTGCATTAGAAATAAGAGCTTTAGCAATAGGAGAAGAAAAGAAATTGAACAAATTAGAACTGGTATTGGAAAACAAAACTCTCACTCAGATGATGATTTTATATTGCAGTATATAAAATAAATAGACATAAATCCCCAGAATATATATATATATATATATATATATATATATATTTACTAAAAATATATAGCCGCAAGAAAAAAAAGAGAAATTCCAATTAAAATAACTTCAGACAATATAAAATACTTGGGAGTCTACCTGGCAAGGTAGACTCAGAAACTTTATGAAACAACTATAAAACACTTCTTTCAAATAAAATCAGATTTAAATAACTCTACAAATATCAAGTGCTCAAGGGTAGGCTGAACAACTCTAATAAAAATGACAATTCTAACTAAATTAAACAACTTATTTTTTGCCATACCATTCAAACTTCCAAAAATTACTTTAGTGAGCCAGAAAAATAGCAACTAATTCATTCAGAGGAAGAAAAAGTCAAGAATATCAAGAGAATTAATGAAAAAACATGCAAAAGAAAGTGGCCTAATTCTACCAGATTTAAACTTATATTATAAAGCATTAGTTATCAAAAATATCTGATTTGTACTGGATTAGTCGGATAGATAAGGTGCAAAGGAGCCAGTTTGAAGTGATTATAGTAATCAACTGTGATAAACACAGAGTCCAGCTTCTTGGATAAGAGCTCAATCTTTGATTAAAAACTATGAGGAAAACTAGAAGATAGTATGGCAAGAACTAGGATTAGATCAACATCTCACACCCTCTACCAAGATAACATCAAAATGGGTCCAGGGTTTAGACATAAAAGATAATATTATAAGCTAATTAGGAGAACAATGAATAATTTACCTAGAAGACCCATGGAACTATGACCAGTTTATGACTAAATTATAGATAGAGAACATTATAAAAAACAAACTGGATAATTGTGATGATATTAAATTAAAAAAAGGTTTTGCCCAAGCAAAACCATTGGAACCAAAATTAAAAAGGATGCAGTAAATTGGGAAACAATTTTTCCCACAAGTATTTCTGACAAAGGACTCATTTCTTTTTTTTTGGAGTTTTTTTTTAAAAGGCAAATGGGGTTAGGTGGCTTTCCCAAGGCCACACAGCTAGGTAATTATTAAGTCTCTGAGGCCAGATATGAACTCAGGTACTCCTGACTCTAGGGCAGGTGCTCTATCCACTGCACCACCTAGCCACCCCATAGGACTCATAGATAATTGAGCCAAATTTATAAAAAAATACAAATCATTCCCAATTTATAAATGGTCAAAGGATATCCAAAGGCAATTCTCAAAGAAATAAAAGCTATCGATAGTCATATTAAAAACTGCTTTTAATTATTATGAATTAAAAAAATGGAAGTTACAGCATCTCTGAACTACCAATTCATACCTCTAAGATTGACCAATATGACTAGAAAGGATGATGATCATTGTTGGATGGATTTGGGAAAACTAGGACACTAATGCACTGTTACTGGAGTTGTGAAATAATCCAACCTTTCTGGAGGGTAATTTGGAACTATGTTCAAAATACTATCACGGGTTCTAAATCCTGAAGAGATTGCAAAAATGGGTAAAATTCACATGTGCATTAAAATATTTAATGCAGCTCTGTTTGTAGTGGAAAAGAATTTGAAACCAAGAGGATACACATCAGTTGGGGAATGGCTGAACAAATTGTGGTATATAGATGTGATGGAACATTATTGTTCTATTAGAAATCATGGACTTCTGGCCAAGAGGACAGAGAGAATCTAGTTATTATTTTAAGCATTCCTGACTTTCCCTCAGAATAAACATGAATAAAACCCCTTAACAGATTTTGGATCAACAGAGTACACAGAAGAAGAGAGGGGAACACCTCCCAGCCAGGTTTGTCAAGGGGGGAATGTGGGTGTTCCCAAGGCAAAGAGCAGAGACCCAGCAAAGGGGCAACAGGTTGAGGCTGGGGACTAAACTGAGAACTAAGGCAGAAGCCTTTGTCATGTATGTTGTGGGTGGACAGGAGAGCTCCAGTCCAGTTGTCAGACATCTATTCAGACAACTGGGTTGATCAGTAAGACCCTGACCCATTCAATATTTTCAACTGAACCCTGCATTTTTCCTGTGCGAGGGTCTGAGTTTCCCCAGAACAAACAGAAAATGCAAGGCCCAGGTATGGGCAGCAGATCTTCCCCATTTGATTACTCAGAGAGATCCTGAGAGTTTTCTGGCTTGAAGGCCCAGCCCAAATTATGGTATCCAGTCCCATTTCTCGGGATTGGGCTACTGACACTGTAATGAAGACAATCCATACCAAGGCCTCTAGGAATCTCAAAAATAAGATTTGCAAATGAGATTCTCCCCCAACAAAAGAACCTAGGAAAAGGGTCGAAAATGAAGAAACGTCATTGCAATGCAAGGTCCATTGACTATTACCTTGGAGATTAGGATACTAACTCATAAGGATACTAACTCAGAAAGGATGGAGTTTCAGAGTAGAATATGAATTGTTCTCCAACCCCAAAAGACTTCTTAGAAGAGATCAGGAAGGAGTTTAAAAATCAAATGGAAAAACTGATAGAGGAAATGCAAGAAAAAATTAATACTATGCAAGAGAAAATTAAAATCACTCAACATATGAACAAATCCTTTGAAAATACAATTGGACAAGTACAAAGAGAAAACTATTATCTCAAAAACACAGTTGGGAAAATGGAAAAAAGATAGCAACTCCTTCATAAATAGAATTGCCCAAGATGCAAAAGGAAAATGAAGAAAATTCTCCTCTTAAAAAATGATTGGAATCTGTGGAAACTAATGCCTTCTTGAGGTACCAAGAATCTTAAACAAAATTTAAAAAAAATATAATAAAATGTGAAATACTCATGGCAAATAAACAACTGTCTTAGAAAATAGATCCAGGAGAGACAATTTAAGAATCATAGGACTATTTGAAACCCTTGAAGAGGAAAAAAGACTGGATCCATATATCCGGATGTAGTGAAGGAGAACTGCCCTGAAATCCTGCAAGTAAAGGGTAAAATAGTCATTGGATGAATATATTGAGGACTTCTGGCCAAGATGACAGAGAGAAGACAGGCACAGTTCTAAAGTATCCTCATCTTTCCCCATCTATCATATGAAAAAAAAAAACTCTTAACAGAAATCCAACCCACAAAACCCAGAAAGAAAAGCCAAGAGAAAGAATATCTACCTCAGGATTTGTCTATGGCAGCAGCATTGGCAGAATTCGGGCAGTTAAGTCTGGGCATAGAGAGTGGTTCAGCCCAGGATCAGCCAGATTAGCAACTGAAGTGGAGCCAGGAGTCTGAGGGCCCAGACCTGCTGTATCATCAGTGGGGCTAGACAGCAGAGGCTTGGGTCAACTAGGGAGCAGAGGCACTGGTATTGGTGCTGTCCCTCTGGAGGTTACTGACAGGGCTGTGGGGAGAGTTCTGGTGCAGGAAAGCTGCTGACACCATCCCCTGGGATCCTCTGGCTTGAGGAATTCTGAGTCCACACCTCCATTACACCTGAGGGCTCTTCCCAGAACACACATTTGCAGACTAATTCTGCCTCAGGGCCAGATGTGTGAGCAGAAGAATCAGCCCAGCTGACAATCTCAAGGAATGACCTCAGGCTAGAGTAAAGCTCACCACTGATTGAAGGCAAAAGAATTTAATAGCTCCAACTCGTCCCTTCAAGCAAAGGGAGAAGGCCTCAATCAAGGTCACAGACAATCCAGAGAAAGCAATCAGCACCTCCTACTGGCCAGGCAGAAAAATTGCATTCAATGAGTAAAGCCTTTAGAGATCCCAAAACGCTGTGAACCAGTCCCTCCCCAACTCAAGGTTTTAGCAAAATGAAGAAAGGTCAGAGGAAAGGTGGATCCATAGAAAAATTCTTGGAAGGGAAAAACCCTAATGCAGAAAGACCTGGAACATCTGAGGAGAATATGATCTGGTCTTCAGCATAGAAGGACTTACTTGAAGAAATAAGGAAGTAGCTTAAAAATCAACTGGACAATTTGGGAGACACAATACCTTGCAACAAGAAATCAAATCCTGAGAATATACAATTTGACAAATACCAAAGGACAATAAATCTCTCAGATCCTCAATTAGACAATTAAAAATGAGAATAAATCTGTCACATCCTCAATTGGACAAATACAAAATGAGAATAATTCTCTCAGATCCTCAATTGGGAAAATGCACAAAAAAAATTATTATCTCCAAACCTCAATTGGTCAAATGGAAATCTCTTTCAAAAGTAGAATTGACCAATTGGAAAAGGAGTTGCAAAAGGTTAATGAAGAAAACTCCTCCCTAAAAAAAAAAAAAAGAATGGTATCTGCAGAAACTAATCACTCCATCAGACAGCAAGAGCCAGTAAAACAAAATCAAAAAATAGAAATATTTTTTTCTAGAAGAAAATGTGAAGTACCTCATCAACAAAACCACTGACCTTGAGAATAGATCGAGGAGGGCCAACCTGAGAATTTTAGGACTTCCTGAAAACAATGAAGAGAAAAAAAAAGCCTGTACTTAATATTACAGGATCTAGTACTGGAAAACTGCCCTGATATCATGGAACCAGAGAGCAAAGTAGTTATTGAATGAATACATTGATTTACCATCCTCCCCCAGAAAATGATCCTAAAATCAAAACACCAAGGAATGTGGTGGCCAAATTCCAGAACTATCAGAGAAAAGAGAAAATCCTACAAGCAGCCAGAAGAAACAATTCAAATATCTAGCAGCCACAGTAAGGATCACGCAGGACCTGGCTGCATTGACATTAAGGGATTGAAGGGCCTGGAACTAGATATTTCTAAGTGCAAGGGAGCTGGGAATGCAGCCAAGAATGTACTATGCTGCAAAGCTGAGCCTTCTCTTCCAGGGAAAAAGAGGGGCATTTAACAAAACAGAAGACTTCCAAAAATTCCTGATGAAAAGACCAGAGCTAAATAGAAAATTTTGACATCAAACAGGAGGTATAAAAGGGGGGGCAGTAAAAGGAAAAAATGCCATCCAGTAAGTTGAAACTGGCTATATCGCAGCATGGGAAAAGGATTCTCATAAATCTTGAGAATTGTAACTCTAACACAGAGAATATACCTAGCCAGAAATGATGAGAATTCATGACCTATCCACGAGACTGCTACCTAAAGACATGCAACTGGCTTTAACTGCAATTGGCAGAAAGATTCTAATAACTCTTAGGAATGTTGACTCTATTCAATATAATATACTAAACTAGAAGGGATGGACACTCAGAATTTCCTGACTTAGAATGATCTAAAAAACACTACCTCCTTAAAAAGGGGGACAGGAAAGAGACTGGAGGAGGAAGAGGATTGAATGGGGTAAATCTCATTACAATAAGAGGTACAAAAAACCTATGTTAATAGAGGGGAAGAAGGGTGCAGATGAGAAACACATGAATCTTCTTCACATCAGACTGGGCTTAAAGTCAAAACACACATATTCAGATAACTTATAAAACATCTAACCTTTCAAGTATTAAAAAGGGAAAGGGGAGGAGGGGAGAGAAAGGGAAGGGGTGTGGGGGAAATAGGGAGAAATAACAAAGGGAAGGGAAAAGGGAAAAAGGGAAAGGGGAAAGAAAGGGGAGGGGGTGATATAGAAGGGCAAACACACTGAAGGGGGTGGTATTCAGAAACAAAAGACTGGGGAATGTGGAGAAAAGGGGAGAAGGCAGAAAATAAAAACAGAGGGAAGATAGCACAGAGGGCAATAAAGAATTAGTAATAATTACTTTGAATGTGAATGGAATGAACCCTCCCTTAAAAGGAAAGTGAATAGCAGAGTGGATTAAAACCAGAATCCTACAATATGCTGGTTCCAAGAAACTCATTTGAAGCAGAGAAACACATATAGAGTAAACATAAAAGATTGGAGCAAGATATATTTTACTTCAACTGAAGTAAAAAAAAAAAAACAGCAGGGGTAGCAATTCTTATCTCAGAAAAAGGAGCATCAAAAATAGATAGCATTAAAAGAGATAAGGAAGGAAATTTTATCCTGCTAAAAGGTACCATAGAAAATAAAGACATTTCAATATTGAATATATATGCACCCAGTGGGACAGCACCCAAATTCTTAGAGGAGAAGCTGAAAGAACTACAGGAAGACATAGACTGCAAAACTCTACTAGTGGGAGACCTCAACCTCCTACTCTCAGATCTAGATTAATCAAATCATAAAATAACCAAGAAAAAATTTAAGGAGGTAAATAGATTGTTAGAAAAACTAGATATGGTAGACCTATGGAGAAAACTGAACGGGGATAGAAAGGAATATACCTTTTTCTCTGCAGTACATGGAACTTGCACAAAATCTGACCATGTACTAGGACATAAAACCCTAATGATCAACTGCAGAAAGGCAGAAATAGTGAATACATCTTTCTCAGAACACAATGCAATAAATGTCATATGCAATATTGGGCCAAGGAGATATAGACCAAGAACAAATTGGAAGCTGAATAACCTCATTTTAAAAAATGAGTGGAACAAAAAACAAATTATAGAAAGAATTAATAATTTTATCCTAGATAATGATAATAATGAAACAACTTACTCAAATCTATGGGATTTATTCTAAGTGACTCTCAGGTGATATATTATAGTTCTACATGCTTATGTGAATAAAATGGAGAAAGAGGAAGTCAATGAACTGAACAAGCAACTAAAAAAATTAGAGAAGGAAGAAATCTAAAATCCCCAATTAAATACCAAATTAGAAATTCTAAATATTAAAGGAGAAATTAATAAAAGCAAAAGCAAAAGAACTATGGAATTAATAAATAAAACCAAAAGTTGGTACTATGAAAATATCCAATAAAATTGTTAAAGTTCTGGTCAATTTGAATAAAAAAACGAAAGAAGAAAACCAGATTGCTAGTATCATAAAGTAAAAGGTGAACTCACCATCAATGAGGAGGAAATTAAAATAATAATTCACAATTATTTTGTCAAACTCTATGCCAAGAAAGTAAATAATCTAAGTGAAATGGATGAATATTTATGAAAATGTAAGTTGCCCAGGTTAGATGAAGAAGAGATTAAATACCTAAACAACCCTATCTCAGAAAAAGAAATTCAACAAGCAATCATTGAACTCCCTAAATAAAAATCTCCAGGGAATGATGTATTCACAAGTGAATTCTACCAAACATTTAAGGAACAATTGGTTCCGATTCTATGAAAACTTTTTGGAAAAATAGGGAAAGATGGAACTCTGCCTAACTCTTTCCATGAAATCAATATGGTGCTGTTACCTAAATCAGGAAGAGTTACAACAGAGACAGAAAATTATAGACCTATCTCCCTGATGAATATAGATGCAAAAATCTTAAATAAAATCTTAGCAAAATGATTACAAGTTATCACTAGGATAATACAAAATGATCAAGAAGGATTTATTCCAGGAATGAAGGATTGGTTCAATATTAGGAAAACTGTCAGTATACTCAATTATATCAACAACCACCCTATCAAAAAGTATATGATCATTTCAATAGACGCTGAAAAAGCTTTTGAGAAAATACAGCATCCATTCCTACTAAAAATCGTAGAGAGTGTAGGAATAAATGTACTGTTCCTTAAAATAATTAGCACTATCTATCTGAAACCATCAACAAGCATTATATTCAATGGGGAGAGTCTAGAGGCATTCCCAGTAAGATAAGGGGTGAAACAAGGGTGCCCATTATCACCAGTACTATTCAATATTGTATTAGAAAAGTTAGGATCAGCAATTAGAGAAGGAAAAGAAATTGAAGGAATTAGAATTGGGAAAGGAAGAGACAAAACTCTCACTCTTTGCAGATGACATGATGGTCTTGCTAGAGAATTCCAAGGAATCATACTGAAAAACTCCTGGAAACCATTAGCAATTTTAGCAGAGTTGCAGGTTATAAAATAAACGCTCATAAATCCTCAACTTTTCCATATATATCTAGCAAAATTCAACAGGAAGAGCTAGAAAGAGAAATCCTATTCAAAGTAACCTCAGACAATACAAAATACTTGGGAGTCTATTTGCCAAGACACACTCAGAATCTTTTTGAAAGCAATTCTTAAACACTTCTCACACAAATTAAATCACATTTAAATAACGGGGCAAATATCAACTGCTCATGGATAGTTAGAGGTAATATAACAAAAATGACAATTTTACCAAAACTAAACTATCTGTTTAGTAACCTACCATTCAAAATTCCAAAACAATTACTGTAATGAATTAGAAAAAAATTGTAAGCAAATTCATTTGGAGAAATAAACAGTCAGGAATTGCCAGGAATTCAATGAAAAAGTGCAAAAGAAGGTGTCTTAGCCATACCTGATCTAAAATTTTATTATAAGGCATCAGTCATCAAAACTGATGGAGTGGTGGACCTGTGCAATAGACTAGGTGTAAAAGCAAGTGATGATTATAGTAAGCTGCTGTTTGATAAACCCAAAGAGTCCAGCTATTGGAATAAAAACTCCCTCTTTGATAAAAACTGCTAGGATAATTGGAAGTTAGTATGGAAGAAACTTAGAGTAGAAGAACACCTAACACACTTTACCAAGATAAGAGCCAAATGGTTACAGGACTTAGACATAAAAAACAATACTATAAACAAATTAGAAGATCAAGGACTAGTTTACCTGTCAGATCTATGGAAAGGGGCACAGTTTATGACCAAGGAAGAGTTGGAGAACATAACCAGAAACCAATTAGATTATTTTGAATACATTTAATTAAAAAGCTTTTGCACAGATAAAACCACTGTAACAAAGATCAAAAGAAATGTAGTAAATTGGGAAACAATCTTAACAACTAATGATTTTGACAAAGGACTCATTTCTAAAATATACAGAGAACTGATTCATATTTTTTCAAACAAAAAGCCATTCCCCAATTGACAAATGGTCAAAGGATGTGCAAAGGCAATTTAGAGATGAGGAGATCAAAGCAATCCATAGCCAGATGAAAAATTGCTCTAAATCATTTAAAAAGCAAATTAAAGCTCTCTGATGTATCACCTCACACCTTTCAGATTGGCCACTATGACCAGAAAGGGCCCCTGCACCTCAGCCCTGTGGCAGGGGGTGGGGCACATATGGTCGTTCACAGACAAGGAGGGAGGACAAAGCCTCACACACTGAGACTGTTGTGGGAGTGTCCCAAAAGCTCAGGAAACAGCCCAAAACCAGGCTCATGCTTGGAAAATGAGCAAGCAGAGAAAAAAAGAGGAACACCACTGAGAAATATTTTGTATGTGAGTCCAAGAAGGATCAAATCACTCAGTCTGAATATGAGGAAGCACAAGCTCCTGCATCTAAAGACTCCAAGAAAAACAGAAATTGGGCTCAGGCTATGACAGAGCTCAAAAAAGACTTTGAAAATCAAATGAAGGATTCCGAAGAAAAACAGGGAAAAGAAATGAGAGAGATGCAGGAAAATCATGAAAATGAAGACAGCAGACTAGCCAAGGAAATCGAAAAAAAAAAATGCTGAAGAAAATAGCATGCTAAAAGCCAGCTTAGGTCAAATGGATAAAACAGTTAAAAAAGTTATTGACTAGAAGAATGCTTCAAAAAGCAAAATTTGCCGGATGGAAAAAGAGATAAGAAAACTCTCTGAGGGAAACAAATCCTTCAGATAAAGAATAGAACTCAGGGAAATTGATGAATTTATGAGAAACCAGGATTCATTACTTCAAAACCAAAAAAATGAAAAATTAGAAGAAAATGTGAAACATCTCATTGGAAAAACAACTGATATGGGAAACAGACTTAGAAAAAATAATTTAAAAATTTTTGGAATACCTGAAAGTCATGATCAGGAAAAGAGCCTTGACATCATTTGCAAAGAATTACTACAGGAAAATTACCCTGATATTCTAGAAGCAGAGGGCAAAATAGAAATGGAGAGAATCCACCAATCGCCCTGAGAAAGAGACCCCAAAAATCCAAACCCTAGAAAAATTATAGCTGCATTCCAGAACTCCCAAGTCATAGAGAAAAATATTACAAGCAGCCAAAAGGACGCAGTTCATATATCGTGGAGTTGCAGTCAGTATCTCACAGGACTTAGCAGCAACTACATTGGAAGCTCGTAGGGCTTGGAATATAATATACTGGAAGGCAAAAGAGCTTAGAATGCAG
Source organism: Macrotis lagotis (assembly GCF_037893015.1). Classification (NCBI taxonomy): domain Eukaryota; kingdom Metazoa; phylum Chordata; class Mammalia; order Peramelemorphia; family Peramelidae; genus Macrotis; species Macrotis lagotis. The sequence continues at coordinate 194,183,960 of NC_133664.1, read as the reverse complement.
CCAAAAATCAACTACCTAGCAAGGTTGAATGTCCTTTTCCAGGGGAAAAAGATGAACTTACAATGAACCAGGGGAATTTCAAATGATCCTTTTGAAATGGCCAGAGTTGAACAAAAGATTTGATCGTTATGACCCCTTGTTGCATTTTTTCCTTTATCTAATAGTCCTGAAACTTTACTATAATATTCCTTAAAGTATTTATTTTGAGATCTCACTCTCCAGGTGATTGGTGAATTCTTTCAATTTTGCTTTCATCTTCTGGTTCCAGAAGACATAAAACTATGATAATTTCTTGAAAGTTGCTGAAGGAAACTTGAATGTCCAGTTCCACCTTTTGATTATGTCTTTCAAGTACTTTAATAATTCCTATATTGTCTCTCTGTTATTTATTTTCTATATCAGTTGCTTTACCTTGAGACATTTTCCATATTCTTCTATTTTTTTCATTCTTTTGAATTTGTTTGATTGTATCTTGATGTCACATAGAGTCATTAATTTCCACTTGTCCTATTCTAATTTTTAAAGTGTTCTTTTCCCTCCATGGCTTTAGTACTTTCTTTGACATTTGGTCAGTTTTACTTTAGAAGGAGTTGTTTTCTTCATTAGATTTTTTCATTTCCTTTTCCATTTGACAATTTCTACTTCTTAAGTGGTTTTCGAAGTTTCTGACTCTTTTTAATAATTTAATAATTTCTTCTTTTAGTTCTTCCATTAAATATTGCCGAGTTTATAAACACTTTGTATTTTCCTTTGTTTTTTTATCTGTAAGTATCCTGATATTGTTGTCCACTTCTGAGTTTGTTTCTTTCTTTATTTGGTCAGATGATTTTTTGCTGTTTATCTCTTCTTTTTTTAACCTTTATTATTATTCTTTTCTTTCAAATGGGAGTTCTGATCCTAGAAAACATAGGGTAATTTCTTGAACTTTTCATGCCAGTAGCAGCAAGCTCAGCTGTTTGCCTGCTGATGTGATGCTGCTGCTCCAAAGTATATGGGAGATCCTTCTGATGCACTGTAGGGAATGTGGTAAGAAGTGTTGGACTCTGCTGGAACTTATAGAGGTTTCACTGCTTACCTGGTGCATAACTGAAGTCCTAATGTTATCTGGCACGTGCTGAGATCTGGTAGCTATTTCTATGTTTCACCATGGATACACTGAAGTGCATTACTGTCTGTTCTTTAGAGGCTTCCTGTTTGTCCCAGGCTATACTGAAGCTCGAGGGGGCTGGTGGTGATTGCTACCTGTTTATTTCATAATCCATTCGGTGGGTGTATACCTCATTGTCAGATGCTGTGTTATACACCCCACCACTGTAGGATGCCTACTTGCTCACAGGTATGCTAAAGTATGTGTAGGTCTGGCTGCTGGAAGAGGTTTTTTCCCAGGGCTACCCTGAAGCATTTGATCATTCTGAGACCTGGTGTCTCTCAGTTCCCCTTTTGGTCATGGCACATAAGGACTCCTGAAATTGGTGTTTGCCTACTCCACTACACTAGGGATCAGGATCTCTCACTGGTTTACTGAGGTGGGACTTGCTGAGAAAGTTTCTGTCCTGGAATGTACTCTCTTTTTACATGATGGTTTTGTATTTTCTAGAATTAGTTCTGGTGCACCACTTCATGATTTTTTTAAGGTGAATATAGGAATTAGAGAGACTTACTACTTTCTCCACAATTCGTGGCTCCTGGAAGTCCCAGTTCCAATTTCTTGAGTTTTGTACTAAAGCATTTTCCCTCCTCAAGGTTTATCAATTATCCTACCATTTAGTTTGAATAGGATGCATATACAGCAATAATTTCCAGGTAGTTTGAGTAAACTAATGCCCATTTCTTATGCCAATTCCCTTTAAGAATAGATTAAATAGAGAATCTGGAGAAAACAGCCGTTACCCCAAGAGATAGTAAGGGAAGTCTGCAGAGATTTCTCTGCTCTCCCTTGTGGTAGGACTCTTCTGTTTGCCTATACTCAGATATTGCTGTTTGGGTTCCCATACTAAGATAGCTGGAACCCTCCTTATAGCCCCAGGGTAGAGAGAAGTACAGTGGTCATCTATATATTAAACCACAGGCAAGAGAGCATAAGACCATGGAGGAATAAAGGTCCCCCCCCAAAAAAAACAAAGCCTTGGAAGAGCTGTCTTGTGATGAGGAAATGAGTAAACAACAGAAAAAGAAAAATCTGACCATAGAGAATTACTTTAGTCCCATGGAAGATCAAAACACACACTCAGATGATGACAAAATTGAAGCTTCCATATCCAAAACCTCGAAGAGAAATAGAAAATGGCCTCAGACCATGAATCAGCTCAGAAAAGACTTTGAAAAGCAATTAAGGGAGATGGAGGAAAAATTGGTAGGAGAAATGAGAGCAATGCAGAAAATCATGAAAACCAAATCCAAAGCTAGGTGAAAGATATACAAAAAATTACTGAAGAAAATAATATGTTAAAAACCAGTATAAGCCTAATGGAAAAAGCAAAACAAAAGGCAAAGGAGGAGAAGAATGCCTTAAAAAGCAGAATTGGCCAGCTGGAAAATGAGATGAAAAGGCTCTCTAAAGAAAATAACTCCTTCAAATGCAGAATGGAACTAAAAAAAAAAAAGCTGATGACTTTGCAAGAAATCAGGAAGAAATGAAACCCTTCCAAAAAAATGAAAAATTAGAAGAAAATGTGAAATATCTCACTGGAAAAGCAACTAACTTCAAAAACAGATCCAGAAGAAATAATTAAAATACTATTGGGCTACCCAAAAGCCACAAGCAGGAGAAGAGTCTAGACTTCATTTTTCAAGAAATAATACAGAAAAATTGCGCTGAGATACTAGAAGCAAAGGGTAAAAAAGAAATCAAGAGAATTCACCTGCCACCTCCTGAAAGAGATCCCAAAAGAAAAAAAAAACTTCAAGGAATATTCTAAAAGCTTCCAGAAACAGACAATTCAACTACCGAGGCTCCATAGTCAGGATTACACAGGATCTGGCAGCATCTACATTAAGGGCTCATAGGGATTGCAATATGATATTCTGAAAGGCAGAAGATCTTGGTTTACAACCGAGAATCAACTACCCAGCAAAACTGAACATCATCTTTCAGGGGAAAAGATTGACTTTCAATGAAACAGGAGACTTTCAACCATTCCTATTGAAATTACCAGAACTGAACAGAAAGTTTGATCTCCAAGTACAGGACTCTTGTGAACCATAGAGGGATTGGAAGAGAAGGACTAACCATGAGGAACTTAATGATATTGAACTGTTTGTCTTCCTGCTCGGGAAAAAGATATTGATAAATCATATGAACTTTCTCATTTATAAGAGCTGTTAGAAGGAGCGTATATAGACAGTACATAGGAAGGAGCGGAATATAATGGTATAATATAGTAAACAGATGGAGTCAATGGGTGATAAAGAAAGTACTGGGAGGAAGGAAAAGGGGATGAAGAAGAAGCTAAGAAATTTCACATAAGAGTCAAGAAAAAGCTTTTCCAATGAAGTGGAAAGGGGGAGGGCAAGAGGGAATGAGTGAGCCTTCATTCTCATCAGAAATGACTCAGGGAGGAAATATTATACACAATAGGGTGAGGAAATCTATCTTACCCTATATTAAAAATAAGAAGAAATGGACAGGTTAAGGGGAAATGGGGGGGGTTGGAATAGGTGATAGAAGAGAGGGAAAATTGAGGGAGAGGGTACTCAGATTCAACACAGTTTTGAACAGGACCAGGATGAAAGGAGAGAGAGAGAGAGAGAGAGAGAGAGAGAGAGAGAGAGAGAGAGAGAAGAATAAATGAGAGTGGGGGAGAAATAGAATGGAGGTACAGGTAGTAATAGCAACTGTGGGAAAAAAATATTGAAACAACTTTTCTGGTGGACTTATGATAAAGAAAACAACTCACCTCAGAGACAGAGCCATTGAAATCTGAACAGAGACTGCAGTACAATTTTTTCTCTCGCTAATTTTGAGGTTTGTCATTTTTTTGGGGGGGTGAGGGGGTTTATGTTTACTGTTATAACACATTCTATTTACATCAATGTATGGCATGGAAACAATGTAGAGACTATCAGACAGCCTTCTGTGGAGGGGAAGGGAGTGGGGGAAAATAGTAGAATTCAGAGCCCTGCAAAACTGATGGGTCCTTTTTACTATAGTATTTAATTGGAAAACAAATAAAATGTTAAGATCTTTATTTCTCATAAAACAGAGTGGCCTGGGATACCAGTGCTTGTAGGTAAAGATGTGATCTGAAAAATCAATTTGAATTTATACCCCCCAAAATTATAGCACTTTAAATAGAATTAAACTTTAAAAAAATAGATTGAAACCTAATTTTCTACTATGATCTTTATGCTTTTTTTCCTTTATGAAAATCACATAAAGTTGTAATTTTTAGTGGTAAAAGTCTTATTTAATCTCTACCAGGCACAAATAATTAAGTGATATTTTAAAATTGCAATATGAATGGTGTTCTCTCTCAAGCCTCCACTCCATATAACTTTTTCTCGCTTCCTTTTCTTTTTCCTTTCTTCTGTCTTCCCTTCTGTCTTCTATTCTTTCTTTGCCTTTCTCTTCTCCCTTCTATCAAAATGTCCTCTTCTTCCTCTTCCTTCTTCCCCTCTTTCTCTTCACCCTACTGTTTTCCTTCTTTTATTCTCCTTTCTACAAATGTTTCTTAGATACAGTATGATAAATAGGATATACACAATAAGCAACTGCTTCCACAATATGAGTTTTATACATATATTAATGCTGAGATTAAGATAACATGTCTCAATATATGTCCCATCATCCAACTGGTCAGATATTTCTCATGGATCAATACTTGTCCTTCACTTGAATAGGGTGTAATCCTAAGATTGACCCCTGACTGGCAACCTTTTTTTAAACTATTTATTCCTTTTCTTTTTTTTTTAATTTTATCTATTTAAAGCAATGGGGTTAAGTGACTTGCCCAAGGTCACATGGGCAGGCAATCATTAAGAATCTGATGTTGGATTTGAATTCAGGGGCACCTGACTCCATGAATGGTTCTCTATCTACTATGCCACCTACCTGCCATAGAAAGCAATATGAAGTGTTAATTTCCTCTATCAGACCCCTTTGCAGGACCTTTATCACACTCCTCTCCTTGAAAATCAGAATTCAATTTCTATTCCCTTTCCCACTCCTCAAATTCCCTGTTGTTCCACAGTCTAGGTTGAGAAATGGGGTGAGGGGACAACTTTTTTTTTTGAACTCCTCTAGCTCATACCTTTACAGATACTTGTGATGCCTCTTCTCTTCTATTGACACCTCAAAGATTTCATTTTTCTCTGTTATCTCAGCCCTGAAGACATTGATTTATTAATGAAAGTGTAATGCTTCAATTATTGATTAATCAATGAAATCACCTACACCAGCATAAAACATGGAAAGACTTTGAAATAACTTCTGGATGAAATAAAATGATACCAAAGATCATATCTTTTCAAATTGGAAATGACCAAAGAATTTCTTTTCATATTCTGACATTCTGATAGATGCACAAAAGCATTGCAAAAACTGATCTTTGGAAATTTAAGTGTAAGAGAAAGACAGACATAAGAGAAAGACAGACAGATACACATTCACACAGTCAAAAAGAGAAATTGATAGACTGAGAGATAAGATGCAGAAATATAGACAGAGATAGAACAGAGACAAATAAAAATATGGAAGTTGTGGCTCCTTAAAATTTGCATATACATGTTTTTTGATTGCTTTAATGGTCTCAAATAATGATTTTTTTAAAAATAACACTATCTGCCCTAATTACATAAAGCACTAATTTAAATGCTTAGTCTTTTCTTGCTAATCAAACTTGCTTTCTTGTCATATTACTTTTATTGAATAAGGATACATATCAAAAATTCTTAGAAAGGAATGACATAAATTTGTTCTTTTTGCTAAAATATTATCTTTTAAAATTTATAGGTAAGGTCACTTGCTGGGAAAGATATGCTGTTTTTCAGATACAAATCTATTTCATTTTTGTGAGTATTGTATTCCCTTAAACATAATTGGTCACTTTCATATTCTCCATTCCCCTTTAGTAAATTAAGAATTTTTGTATTTCAGATGGGTTTTCCTTATTATATAAAGAGATTTCTCGCTACTGCCTTTAATATTTGTTATTTTATATTGAAGTACTTCAGTTTGATCAATGAGATCTTTATTTGGTATATGCATATTTACCTTTTGTCAATGACCTTTTATCTATGAATTCATAACTGACACACTTATAATATTAAAGATAATATAAAGCATGGGAAGGATAATCATGTTGGTTACCAGAATCTAAAATACTTCTAATTTAGAAATATAGAGGTAAAATGTGAATTTTCATAAAAATAAATGAAAAGTTGCATATTTAAAGTAAATTTTAAAGAAAGAAAATTAAATCAATATATGATAATGGTGAAATGGCTTCTATAATGGTTCGTGTTATAAAGATTTGAGGAAATTAATTATGTGCGGTATGTGAATTGCAAATCTGAAATTTTGAACTCAATTGTGCATATCAAATCCATAGGAGAAAAAAAAAAGATGATGAAAGTTCTTGAAAGTCTCACATGGAATGGGTAGAAAGAAATAGGGTTGCTCAACTTGAAGAAACTTTAGAAAGTATATTAGAGTTGTCTTCAAATATGTGAAGGATAGATGTTTAAAATAAGGATTAAATTATTATCTACTTATCCCCGCAGGGCTAAACTAGGGTGGAAGTTGCCCAGAGATAGGTTTAGGATTAAAATAGAAAAAAAAAATTCAATCATTAAAGTTTCAGAAAAATCAGTTGAACCACATTAGGAAACATGATTTTTCTCCATTGGTGGCCTTCACAAAGGGGATTGTGACTATTAAGAAATATTATAAGAGAGATTTCTTCTTGTTTATAGGAAAGATTAAATAAACCCACTACTGCTTAGAGTTTGAGGTTTAAGATTCTCTTTGCTATTCTCAAACTCCTTAAATCCCACCTCTGAAGCAATTGAATCTGCATACTGATTAAAAGTTACAAAAGTCATGAACTACAATGCCTAATATTCAGCTGCCTTCCAGATCTGTGTCTTGGAGGATATTATCCATCTTGAAACCAAAGTAAATTGATTAACTGGAAAAAAAGTAAATTAATGTTCTTTTCATTTTTTGCCAAATTTGTTTTCTTAATTAATTACTTATATTATTTACTATCACAGGATTCCAAGGCTATTATTGTCCTACTAATCTTCTTAAATTGTGTCACTTTTGATTTTATATATTTATCAATTTTTTTGGAAGTGAAAGATGTTGAAAAAATTAAAATGGAATTAAAATGGAAAAATAATTAAAAGAAAAGCAAAACAAAACAAACAAAACAAAATGAAAACAATGTTGTGTGAACAAAGTATGACTTTGCAAATTTGAGAATAGGTATTGTGATGTTCTAAGTGTAATTATCACTCTTTGTTATTATGGCTATTGAGCAAATCAAGCTAAACTGCCAGGACCTCATTTTTCCATTTGGTAAAATGAGGGGAATGAACTTAAATGTCCTTTCAATTTATTTTTAAAACTAGACGTATGATGCCATTTTAGAAAAGCTATTTTATTTCTTTTCTAATATGTGTTTGAGAATATTTATTCACTTACCGATATAAAGCTGGGTTAATATGTTTCCATTTTATTTCTTCAATTTCATATAAAGGTTTTTTTCTACATTCATATTTTTATAAACTTTTAAGTTGTAAATTTTTCTACCACCCTCTTTTCTCTCTCCTCCTCTGCTTGGCAGTGAGTAATCTGATATAGATTTACATGTACAATCATGTTTAATCTATTTCAATATTCGTGATGTTGCAAATGAAGAACCAGAATTTTAAAATATGAGAAAGAAACAAAATCATAATAGAAAATTTTAAGAAGTCCCCAATAAGAAGTCCTCAAAATTCAGACTCCATATTTTTTCCTTTGAATATAGACGGAAATTTCTATCACAAGTCTTTTGAAATGTCCTTCATCATTGAATTGCTGAGAGGAGTTAAATCCATCAAAGCTAATCATGTTACAGTGTTGCTGTTAACGTGTGCAATATCCTCCTGGTTCTGCTCACTTTACTCAGTAGCAGTTCATGCAAGGTTTTTTCCAGGTTATTCTAAAGTCTGTCTGCTCATGATTTCTAAGAAAACATTAATACTTCCTCATGTGCCTATGCCATAATTTGTTCAATCATTCCTCAACTAATGGGCATCCCCACAACTTCCAATCCTTTCCCACTACAAAAAATGTTATAAATATTTTGTATATGGAGTTCATTTCCCCTTTTTTATGATATTTTTTTGAAAATAGAACTTGTAGTACTACGTCTGAATCAAAGGGTATGCTCATTTTTATTGTTCTTTAAGGCTATTTCCAAATTAATTCCCAGAATGATTGGAGCAGTTCAAAATCCTTCCAACAGTGCCTTAGTGTCCCAATTTTTCCACATCCTCTCCATCAATGGTTAGTTTCTGTTTCGATGTTTTAATTTGTATTTTTCTAATCAGTAAGTATTTAGAGCATGTTTTCTTATGATCAAAGGTAGCTTTAATTTCTTTATCTGAAAATTTCCAGTTCATAACCTTTCACCAGTTATTAATTGGAGAATGATGTGTATTCTTATAAATTTAATTCAATTCCCTATATATTTATGAAATGAGCTCTTTATCAGAAATACTGGTTATGAAAACTGTTTCCCAGCTTTCTTCATTCCTTATAATCTTGATTTCATTGTACAAATCATTTTTTAATTTATTGTGGGCAAAATTAATGATTTGCAATTTATTATATTCTCTAAATATTCTTTGGTCATAAAACTCTCCCCTTCCATAGATCTGACAGACCTTCTAATTGACTTACAATATCACATTTTATGTCTAAATATTGTACCTGTTTCAACCTGATCTTGATATAGGATATAACATAGTGGTCTACACCTAGTTCTTGCCATACTGTTTTCCAGTTTTCCTGTCGGTTGTCATCAAATAGTGTGTTCTGAGGCCAGAAGCTAGAGTCTTTGGACTTATCAAACAGAAAGTTAACATAGTCATTAAATTCTGTTTCTTTTGTACCTAATCTAATGCACTGATTCACTTCTCTATTTCTTAGACAGTACCAGACAGTCTTGGTGACTCATTTTAAGCATAGTTTTAAATCTGATACAGTTAGGTCACTTTCCTTTGCATTTTTTCATTAATTTCTTTGATATTCTCTACCTTTTATTTCTTCAGATGAATTTTGTAACACATTTTCTAGTTCTGTAAAATAATTCTTTGGTAGTTTGATTGATAAAGTGCTTAATAAGTAATGTATTTAGGAGAATCACCATTTTTATTCTACTAGTTCATATTAACCATAAACAATTACTATTTTCTAATTGTTTAAACCTGACTTTATTTGTGTAAAAAAGTGTTTCAGAATTATGTTTTTCTGGGTTTGTCCTGGCAGATAGACTTTGAGGTACTTTAATTTGTCTTTCTGTTTCTTGTTGCTGTGTTTTAATGGTAGTATACTGAAAAGTTAGTTATTTATGTGGGTTTATTTTATACCCTGAAACTTTGCTATAAAGTTGTTACTTTTTTTGATAATTTTTAGTTGATTTTCTAGAGTCCTCCAAATATACCAACATATCATCTATATAGAATGAGAGATTTGTTTCTTCACTGTCTACTCTAATTCTGTCAATTAGTTTTTTCTTTTCTTATTATGAAAGCTAACATTTCTAATACAATATTGAATAAAAATGGGCATATTTGAATTCCTTTTTTCACACTGAACTTATTGAGAATGACTCTGGTTTATCCCCATTACCTATAATGCTTACTAATGGTTTTTGATAGATTACGCTTATCATTTTAAGGAAACTATTCTTAAATCTTCTAGTGATTTAATAGGAAAGAATGCTTTATTTTGTCAAATGTTTTTCAGTATCTATTGAGATAATCATATAATTTTTGCTAATTTTGTTATTGATATGATCAGTACTGTTTCCTAATATTTAGCTATCTCTTTAATCTGATATGAATACAAACTGATCATATTATATTATTCTAGTGATAATGTAGTATTCTGGTGGCTAAAATTATATTTAATAAATTTGCATGAATATTCATTAGGGAAATTGACCTCTAATTTTCTTTGTCTGTTTTAACTTTTCTTGGTTAAGTATCAGCATCATGTTCATGACTTAAAAGAAATTTAGTAGGGCATAGTATCTATTCTTTCAAATAATTTATATTGAATTGGAATTAATTGTTCTTTAAATTATCTTGCAAATTCATCAGGCTCTAGAGATTTTTCTTGAGTTTACTGATGACTTATTCAAATTCTTCTTTCTAAAATGTGCTTATTTAATTATTTTACTTCATTTTCTGTTAATCTAGGCCAATTATATTTTTATAAATATTCATCTGTTTCACTTTGATTGTCAAATTTATTGGCATGCAGTTGGGCAAAATAACTGCCAATTTTAATTTTTATTTCCTCCCCATTGGTGATCATTTCATTTATTTCATTTTTGTTGCTGTTAATTTGCTGTTCCTTTTTCAATTGAATTAACAAAAATTTTATCTATTTTATTTTTTTTAAACCAATGCTTAAATTTTACTAGCTCATACTTTATTTTACTTTTTTAAGGATATGATTTCTCTCTCATCACATTCAACTGGGATCAATGAAGAACATGGAACCAATGTAAAAACTGACTGCCTTCTGTGAGGGGTGGGGAGGGAAGGAAACAAGAATGGGGGAAAAATTGTAAAAATCAAAATAAATTAAATCTTTCTTTAAAAAACAACTTGATTTTTTAAAATTTGTGCTTTTTCTAGATTTTTTTTTAAGTTGCATCAAGTCATTGATCTTCCTGTATTTTAGTCATGTAAGAATTTAGAGATAAAATTTCCCTTAATAACTGGTTTGACTGCATTCAAATTGTTTGTATGATGTCTCATCTTTGTCATTCATGTAGCAGGAAAAGGTGATTATTGCTATGATCAGCAAACTCATTCTCTAATATTAGTTAATTGAGTTTCTAATTACATTTTAACTTATCTTTCCATGACCCTTTATTCCATGTAATTTTTTATTGCAAAATGATCTGAAAAGAATGCATTTAATATTTCTGTGTTTAATTTTGAGGGGCTTTTTTTTTGCCCTAATACAAAGTCAACTCTGTGTAGGTAAAATATATTTAAGAAAAAAGAAATATTCCTTTCTATCCCCATTCAATTTTCTCTACATATATATCATTTTTAACTTTTATAAAATCGTATTCATCTTCTTCATTTCTTCTTGTTTATTTTATGATGTTATTTAATTCTGATTTATGTTTTGATTTATCTAATTCTGAGGTCGAGGTGTGCCACTAATATAGTTTTGCTATCTATGTCCTCATCTTACTCCTTTGGTTTCTCCTTTGGGCATTTGCATGTCATACCACTAGTTGCACATGTTTAATATTGTTATTATGTCATTGCTTATGGTAACGTTTAGGAATATAAAATTTTCTTTCTTGTACCTTTCAATTTGGTCTACTTTTGTTTTTGCTCTATATGCCATAAGGATTACACTTCCTGCTTTTTAAAAACAATATATTGAAGGATTCTGATTTTTAAACCACTCTATTATCTATTTCCCTTTTATGGGAGAGTTCATCCCATTCATATTCACATCTATTACTAATTACTAATTCTGTATTTTTCTCCATCCTATCTTCCCTCCTTTTCCTTTACTCCTCCTTACCTATTTTACCTTTAATTGCTTCCCTCAATCTGCCTTCCTTTTTAATCACCCAGCTTCCTTTTTCTTCTTCCTTTCCCATTTTAACCATTTTTTAAAATTTCACTTTTCCCATCAGTTTTATCACCCTCTTCTTCCCTTTTTGCACCCTCCTTTCACATACCCCCACTTCCCATAGAATCAATTTCTAAATCCAGATGAAAATGTATATTTTTCTCTCTTTGAACCAAATCTGTTGAGAACAATATTTACTCAGTGTTCACATACTCCCTTCTTTCTAATATTCTAGGACCATTGTGCCTCTTCATGTGTTGTTAATTGTCCTCTATTTCCTTAGTCGTCTTCTCCCCGATTAATCATTTTAATGTCTTAATTATTTTATAATTTTCTTCTATATGATCCCTCTATTAACACATATTTCTTTCAATTTTCATGATATATACATAACTATCAAGAGTCATAAGTATCCTCATATCATAATAAATTTGTGCTCAACCTTCTTCCTGAGTATAATTCCTCCTACTGTGGCAATATAAATACAATTCCTAAGAGTTAAATATTTGATGATATCACAGTTCATTTAGACTCATACCCTTTGACAAGGATGCTACTTTCAACTCTTCAAAGAAAAATACAATTCTCAAGAGTTACAAATATTGTCCTTGTGTGTAGAGATGGAGTCAGTTTAGTTTTATGGATTAACATCATCACCCTTTTCATTTTTTTACCTTTATATGTATCCCTTGAGTTTTGTATCTGAAGACCAAAATTCATTTTTAATTCTGGTCCTTTTATCAAAAAAGTTTGAAAATCCTCTATTTCATTGAAAATCCATCTTTTCCTCTGGGAAAAAATATTGAATTTTGTAGGGAAGTTGTTCATGGTTGAAATCTAAGTTTCTTTGCTCTGTGGAATATCATAATCAAGCCCCTTCTGTTCTTTAGTGCTGAACCTGATAAATTCTGTATAATTTTCACTGTGGCTCCCTAGTATCTGAATTGCTTCTTTTTGGCTGCTTGCCATTTCTTATTCTAAAGCTTGGATTTCTAAAATTTGGCTACAATATTCCTTAGAGTTTCTATTTTGGAATCTCTTCCTGGAGTTAATTGATGAATTCTTTCAAGGATTATTTTATCTTTTTTTTGTTCTAGGATATTAGGGCAGTCTTCCATGATAATTTCATGCATTATATTGTCCAGATTTTTTTCTGTCCAGTCTTTCAAGTAGACTGTAATTCATAAATTACTTCAACTGTTGATCTTGATAAATATATTTTAATCAATTAATGCATTATTCATATGGAACAGATCATTAACAGAAGTTCATCTAAGATATCTCATTAAAAATTTGTTTCATTTTTGTGCATGTGTCTGGGGGGGGGCGCTTCTCACTTTAGGACCTGTTTAGAGACATAATTCAAAGTTATTTTGGAAAAAGTTGGGAGCTTCTAGCTTCATGCCACCATCTTGATTCCTTGCTGGATTTGTCAAAATTCTTTCTACATTGGAATAATCTATAATATCTATTGACTTTATTATTAGTAATAATATATTAATAACAATTTAATATTAATAATAATTATAATAATAGCTGGTTATTTTCCTAATAATGGACCATCTCTGTATTTGTGGTATAAATCCTACTTGCTCATAGCTTATTACCCTAATGATAACTTATTGCAATCTATTCACTAATATTTTATTTAAAATTTTTCATCAGGGGAGGCAAGGTGAAGAAGTGGACAGAAATCTGCCCTGGAGTCAGGAGCACCTGAGTTCAAATCTGCCCACAGACACTTAATAATTAGCTAGCCATGTGGCCTTGGGCAAGCCACTTAACCCCATTGCCTTGCAAAAAAAACTAAAACTAAAAGAAAAATAAAATGAAATTTTCGCATCAAAATTCATTAGGAAAACTGATCTCTAATTTTCTCCATCTGTTTTGAAAGAGCTCATGCACCTATTTTTTTTCCCAAATACTTTGTACACAATTGGAAATACTTTCTCTTTAAATATTTGATTTGATTCACTGGCAAATCTATTAGGGCTTGAAGATATTTATTTCATGGAGAGTTCATTGATGATTTGTTTAATTTCTTTTACTGAAATGTGGTTATTTATGAATTTTATTTTGTCTTTTGACAGTTTGGGCAATTTATATTTTTTTAATTATTCATCATTTTCACTTAGATTTGCTGACTTATTGGCATAAAACTGGGTAAAATAACTTTTAATTAATACTTTACTTTCCTCCTCATTGTGTTAAGTTTGCCCTTATTAATTTTGATATTGGTAATTTAGGGTTTTTTTGTTAAATTCAATTATCAAATTATCTATTTTATTAGTTTTTCATAAAATCAACTGTCTTCTTTATTAGTTCAATAATTTTCATCCAATTTTATTAATCTCACCTTTGATTTTGAGAATTTCTAATTTGTTATTTAATTTACATTTTTAAATTTGCCCTTTCTTTACCTTTTGAAATTGTAAACACAATTCATTTAAATTTCTAATTTACCTTATAAATTTTTAGGGATATGAAATTTGGGGTAGGATCCACAAAATTTGATATCATGTCTTATTAAATTCATTGACATGGATGAAATTGCTGAATGTGCTTATGATTTGTTCTTTATCCACTCATTCTTTAAAACTATGTTATTTAGTTTCTAATGGTTTAGTCTATTCTCCTTTGGTCTTTCATTACATGTGTAGGTGCCATATGCATCTTAAATAAGATACATTTCTACAATAGTGTTTTATTAGAAACCAGGAAGGATGGGAATTCAGGGAAGCCTGGAAGAATTTGCATGAACTGATGCTGAGCAAGATGAGCAGAACCAGAATTACACCCCAACAGCAACATTGGACTTACTCATTTGATCAGTGTAACAATCATGCACAGTTAGGGGGTATCTGTGATGGAAAATACCATCTGTATTCAAAGAAAGAATTGTGGAGTTTAAACAAAGACCAAAGACTATTACTTTGAATTAAAAAAAAAAAAACATCATTTCTTTCTCATCAAATTCAACTTAGATGAATGTTTAACATGGAAATGATGTAAAGACTAACAGACTGCCTTCTGTGGGACTGAGGTGGGGGGCAAGAAAGATTAGGGAATAAATTGTAAAATTCAAATTAAATAAATAATTTTTTTAAAAAAAAGAAAAAAGGAAGACTTATTTCCAGACTTTTGACCAAGATGGTTGGAGAGAAGCCAGGCACTGTGCTAAGATCTGCAGGTTTTCACTCAGAAATAATACGAAATAAACCTCTTAATGGAAATTTGATCAACAAAACCCAGAAAAAGAAACTAGAAGGACATTTACAAACAAAGTCTTGTCTCTGGGGAACCTGGGTGAGCTGGGTCAGAGAGTAGAGATCCAATCCAAGGGAAGTAGGGTGAGACTCAGGACTAACTTAAGATCAACTGAGGAGGCTTTGGCTGTGGGACAACCAAGGTAGGCCAGGGAAGAAGAGAGGAGGTGAGTATCAACAGATTCTTACTCTCATCATATTAAAGTGAACATACACACACTCAGTTAAATTAATAAACTTATCTTACATTTCAAGTATTAAAAGGGGAAAAGGGGAGGGGAAGGAAAAGAGGAACTTACAGAAGGAAGGGAAGGAAGGGACAAAGGTAAAGGGAATAGTAAGGGGGGGGTTTGGGTACAAGTGGGCAAACACACTGAAGGTGGTGGTATTCAGAAACAAAATACTGGGGAATATGGATAAGGTGAAAAAAGGAGAAAAATACAAACAATTACATGGAGGGCAATAAAGAGTTAGTAATTATAACTGAGTGTGAATGGAATGAACATCCTCCTAAAATGTAAGTGAACATGAGAAGATTAAGAACCAGAATCCTATGATATGCTGCTTACAAGAAACTCTTTTAAATCAGAGAGACACATATAAAGTAAAGGTAACAGATTGGAGCAAAATATATTTTGCTTCAGCTGAAGATAAAAAATCAGGGGTAGTAATCATTATCTCAGGCAAAATAGCTGCAAAATTAGATCTCATTAAAAGAGATTCGGAAGGAAAGGATATCCTCCTAAAAGATAACATAGACAACGAATCAATTTCAATACTAAAAATGTATGCACCAAATGGTATAGCATCCAAATTCTTAGAGAAGTTGAATGAGTTACAGAAAGACATAGATAGCAAAACTCTGCTGGTGGGAGATCTCAACATTCTGCTCTCAGATATAAATAAATCTAACCATAAAATAAACAATAAGGAAGTAAAGGAAATAAATATATTGTTAGCAAACCTAGACATGATAGACCCTTAGAGAAAGTTGAATGGGAATGGAAGGAAATATACATTTTTTTCATCAGTGCATGTCACTAACACAAATATTGACCATGTAGTAAGTCATAAAAACTTAATAATTAAATACAGAAAGGCAGAAATAGTGAAGGCAACCTTCTCAGATAAAAAACACATGTAATGATGGAACAGGGAGAGAAAGACCTAAAACTGATTAAAATATAAATAACTTCATTTTAAAGTATGAGTAGATGAAACAGCAAATTATAGAAAAAAATAATGATTTAATCCTAGTAAATGAGAATAATTAGACACTATAAGAAAATTTATAGGATGCATTCAAGGCAGTTGTCAGGGGATATATTATATCTTTACCTGCTTATATGAAAAAATTAGAGAAAGAGAAATTCAGTGAACTTAACATGCAACTAAAAAATTAGAGAAAGAAAAAATTAATAACCCCCAATTAAATATCAACTTAAAAATTCTAAAATTTAAAGGAGAAATTAATATAATCAAAAACAAGAAAACTATTGAACTAATAAAAAAATTGGTTTTGAGAAAAAACAATAAAATTGATAAACCCCTGGTCAATTTGATTTAAAAAAAGAAAGAAAAAACTAAATTGCTAGTATCACAAATGAAAAAGATGAACTCACCACCAATGCGGAGGAAATTAAAGTAATAATTTGGAATTATTTTGATCAACTGTATGCAAATAAATCTGATGATCAAATGGAAATGAATGAATATATACAAAAATATAACTTGATAAGTTGCCCAGGTTAAATGAAGAGGAAATTAAATACCTAAATAACCCTATCTCAGAAAGAGAAGTTCAATAAGTCTTTATTGAACTTCCTAAGAAAAAAATCTCCAGGGTCAGGTGGATTTACAAGTGAATTCTATCAGACATTTAAGAAAAACTTGTTTCCAGTTCTATATAAACTCTTTGGAAAAATAGGTGAGGATGGAACTCTACCTAATTCTTTCTATGACACCAAAT
Organism: Macrotis lagotis; assembly: GCF_037893015.1. Lineage (NCBI taxonomy): Eukaryota > Metazoa > Chordata > Mammalia > Peramelemorphia > Peramelidae > Macrotis > Macrotis lagotis. Next base: position 194,166,904 of record NC_133664.1, on the reverse strand, counting down.
ATGGTGCTGATACCTAAACAAGGAACAGTCATAACAGAAAAAGAAAATTGCAGACCTATCTCATTGATGAATATAGATGCAAATATGTTAAATAAAATCTTAGCAAAATGATTAAACAAGTTGTCCCTAGGATAACACAATATGACCAAGCAGGATTTATCTCAGGAATACAGGATTGGTCTAATATTAGGAAAACAGTCAATATAAATAAGTTAATATAAATATAATATATAATATATAATATATAAATATATAAATATTTATATCAGTAAGAAATCTATCAGAAATCAAATGATTATCTTAATATATGCTGAAAAAGCCTTTGAAAAAATACAGCACTCATTCATACTAAAAATACTACAGAGTGTTATGAATAAATGAATTGTTCCTTAGAATAATAAGCAATGTCTATCTGCAACCATCAACAAACAATATTGCAATGAGGATATGCTAGAGGCAGTCCCAGTAAGATCAGAGGTGAAAAAAGGATGCCCGTTATCACCACTACTATTCAATATTGTGTTAGAAATGTTAGCTTCAACAATAAGAGGAGAAAAAGAAATTGAAGGAATTAAAATTTGGAAGGAAGAGACCAAACTTTTATTCTTTGCTGATGACATAATGTTATACCTAGAGATTCCTCAATCTAAAAAAAAAAGAAACTACTAGAAACAATGAACAACTTTAGTATATCACAGGATATAAAAGAAGCCCTCAAAAATCTTCACCATTTCTATATATGACTAACAAGATATAGCAGAATGAGCTAGAAAAAGAAATCCTATTCAAAATAGCTTCAGACAATATATAAAATACTTGAGATTCTACCTGCCAAGGCAGACTCAGAAACTTTATGAAAACAACACTTCTCACACAAGTAAAATCATATTTATGCAACTAGGCAAAAATCAACTGATCATGAATAAGTCATGCTAATATAATAAAAATGAAAATTCCACCTAAATTAGACTACTTATTTAGTTCCCTTCCAATCAAAATTCAAAAAAATTACTTTAATGAGTTAGAAAAAAATTGTAAGTAAATTCAAATGGAGAAATAAAAGGTCAAGAATTTCCAGGGATTTAATGAAAAATAGTGCAAAAGAAGCTGACTTAAACTTACAAGATCGAAAATTATATTATAAAGCACCAGTCATCACAACTGTCTGGTATTGGTCAAAAAATGGAGTAATAGATCAGTGAAATAGACAAGATGAAAAAATATGATAGGAAATGATTATAGTAATCTGTTATTTGATAAATCCAAAGAGTCAAGCTTTTGGGATAAAAACTCTCTCTTCGATAAAACCTGTTGGGCAAATTAGAAGTTAGTATGGCAGAAACCTAGATTAAACAAACACCTCACACCCTATGCTAAGATAAAATCAAAATGGATAAAAAAAGCCATTTCCTAAATGACGCATAATCAAAGATTTGCAGAGACAATTTACAGGTGAGGAAATCAAAATCATCCATAGTGACAAGAAATGTTGCTTTAAATCTTTATTTATTAGAGAAATTCAACGTAAAGCCTCTATGAGTTTCTACATCCTACCTCCCACACTGGCCAATATGACCAGAAAGGACATTGATCAATGTTGGAAGGGATGTGAGAAATCTGGGACAACCCTGTTGCTGGAGCTATGAACTCATCCAGTCTTTCTGGAGAACAATTTGGAATTCTGCCTAGAGGGCAATAAAAATGTTTATACACTTTGATCCCGCAATACCACTACTGGTTTTATACCCTGAAGAGATCATGAAAAAGGGTAAAAACTTCCCTTGTACACAAATATTCATAGTAGCTCTCTTTTTGGTGGCAAAGAATTGGAAACTGAGCAAATGTCCATCAATTGGGGAATGGCTGAACAAATTGTGGTATATGTACATTATGGAACACTATTATTCTAGTAGAAACCAGGAGGGATAGGGATTCAGAGAAGCCTTCACATGAACTGATCCTGAGTGAGATGAGCAGAACCAGGAGAATATTATACATCATAACAGCAACATGGGGTTGATGATCAATCTTAATGAACTTGTTCATTTCACCAGTGCAACAATAAGTGACAATTTGGGGTTATTTGCGATGTATCCAGAGAAAGAATTGTGGATTTTGAACAAAGACCAAAGACCACTACCTCTAATTAAAAATAAAAGTTATCTTTTGTAATTTTGCTATTTCTTGTTCTTTATTTTTTCCTTAAGGATATGATTTCTTTCTCAACACTTTCATTTTGGATGAATTATAGCATGAAAACAGTATAAAGACTATCAGACTGCCATCTGTGAGGGGGTGGGGGAGAAAAGAAAGATTGGGGGGTAATTGTAAAATTCAAAAATAAATAAATTAAAACAAACAAATAAAAAACATTCTCCAACTCTACCAGGATAGTAATATCTTCAATCATCAGAAACAGACAGGACAGCTCCTTAATGAACTTTCCCCTTGAAAAGAAGAATTCAGACAGTTGGTAAATTTCCTTCTAACTTTCATTTTCTCTTTCCAATTATTTCCATCTGACAGGTTGGAGATTTAAATTCAAAATTCTCTACATTCCTTTTGAATTTTTTTCCAGTATAGTAGTATTATTATGACTTTCTCTAAACAAAAGATAAATTCACTCTCAATTCTTTTGCACACACATCTTTAATTTTCTTCAGGATGTTCAAATAGGGATAATTGATTTCGGGATTATACAGAATAACTATATGTATAATCAGAACTAACTGAAATGTTTAGTTTCCTTCTTAAAAGAAGTGACTATTAGATGAGCTATCTTTTCATTTTATGAATTAGTTCTGTAATATTTCAAAAAAAATTATAAAAAAACACAATCTAGGGGTTTTCTTCCAGTCCCTTGTCTAAAAAAAAGTATTTGATATAATATTGTAGCTAAAGTATATCAGTTTGATTGCTTGAATATGACTAGAGGCTAGACAATCCCCCCTCCCCTTTTCCCTGAAGTGACAGAAAGACAGAAACTGGGAAAGAGATATGGAATAAAAAGATGGAAGGAAGAGTAGAGACAGGGACCAGAATGATAAACTTCACACTGAGCTAGCCCTAGTCTGTAAAGCTAAGCATGATGTGGAAAAACTTTCCCCTTTTCCTGAGAGACAGAGAGACAGAGAGAGAGAACCAATTATCTAACTTGACTTTACACAGTGATACCTGCTGCATTTAGAAGGAAAGAGATTTTCCTAGATTTTTTTTCATTAGGAAAAGAAAATGATGATTTGTTTTTCCTCTTATATCTTGATAAAACATGGTAAATCATTTCCTTTCTTTTTGTCTAATCTAAAGTATTTTCCCATAAGGGGAAAAAGATTTATATTTCCATAAAATAGGTATGGTTTGAAAAATAATTTGAGGTATTCAAAGCAAGTATTTTCTACAAATTATTTCCCTTTTTGCATTACTGTTTGAAATTACACTGTTAGATATTACTCCTAATAACATATAAATATGAAATATTATTAACAATTTTAACAAAGAAGAAATATTCCTTTCTAGCGCCCTTTAATTCTCTAGATGTCTTTTCATAGCTAACTTCTCTAAGATTTTAACTTCTTAATTTCCTATCTTCTTCCTTCTTGTATAATTTGTGGTTAGAGTTATCTAATTCTGAGAGAGGGTGGATGAGGTCCCCTACTAGTAGAGTTTTACCTTCTTTGACTTCCTGTAACTCATTTTGATTATTCTCTAAGAATAGGTGGCACAGTGGATAGAGCACTAGCCCTGGAGTCAGGATGACCTGAGTTCAAATCTGGCCTCAGACACTTAATAATATTCTAGCTGTGTGACCATGGGAAAGTCACTTTAACCCCATTGACTTGCAAAAACTAAAACACAAATATGGATGCCATACCACTTGTTGTATATATGTTTAATATCAATATTGCTTCATTGCCTATGGTAGGAATGTGTAATTTCCTTCCTAATACCTTTTAATTATATCTATTTCAGCTTTTGATTTGATTAAGGTCAGAAATGCTAGTCTTACTTTTTTTTTTACTTCAACTGAGGCATGTTTTCCTCCTACATTTTACCTTTATACTGTATTTATCTTTCCGCTTCAAATATGCATCTCATAAAAAAACTTAGTGTAGGATTATGATTTTTTTCTAAAGATTTTATTTATTTTGAGTTTTACAATTTTTCCCTCTAATCTTGCTTCCCTCCCCCCCACTCCCAAAGAAGGCAGTCTATTAGTCTTTACATTGTTTCCTAGGTATACTTTAATCTAAGTTGAATGTGATGAGAGAGAAATCATATCCTTAAGAGAAAAAATAAAATATAAGAGATAGCAAAACTATATAATAGGATATCATTTTTTAAAATTACAGTAAATAGTCTTTTGTCTTTGTTCACACTCCACAATTCTTTCTCTGGATTCAGATGGTATTCTCCATCACAGACAGCCCAACATTGTCCCTGATTATTGCACTGATGCAATGAGCAAGTCCATCAAGGTTGATCATCATCCCCATGTTGCTGCTAGAGTATACAATATTTTTCTGGTTCTGCTCATCTTGCTCAGCATCAGTTCATGCAAATCCATCCAGACTTTCCTGAATTCCCATTCCTCCTGGTTTCTAATAGAACAATAGTGTTCCATTACATACATATATCAAAGTTCGTTAAGCCATTCCCCCAAATGAAGGACATTCACTTAATTTCCAATTCTTTGCCACCACAAATAGGGCTTCTATGAATATTTTTGTACAAGTGATGTTTTTACCCTGTTTCATAATCTCTTCAGGGTATAGACTCAGTAGTGGCATTTCTGGATCAAAGGGTATGAAAATTTTTGCCCTTTGTGCCCAATTACAAATTGCTCTACTTCTCTAGAGAAAGGTTGAGTGAGTTCACAGCTCCACCAACAATGTAATAGTGTCCCAGATTTCCCACATCCCTTCCAACATTGATAATTTTCCTTTCTGGTGCATTAAGGTTTCTTAAAGGCTTCATTTAAACTTGTTTCAGAGGGTATTGGGAAAAATTCCAGGAGATGCCCAGCTTCTCTTCACCATCTTGGCTCCACCCAGGAAATATCTTTCTTAATATTTTAATCTAACATGTCCCTCATTATTTTCTATCACTGAGATGTCAAGAACTAAACCAGTGAATTTTAACCATCTATTAAAAACTGTAATTGTGATCCCCTAGTCTATTTTTCTCAACGTTAAAATATTAGTTGCTTCATTACAACTTTAAGTAGCAGCTGTCCACTGCAAGGAATTTTGGTAAATTTAAGTGCTGATGTTATTCCTTGGGGAAAGATTATTCTAAGGACTGTGGTAAAATCAAAAGATCATTATACTCAGAATTACAAAAGTTACAAAAATTAATTATAATTATAATTTATATGTAACTATATTTAATATACTAATATTATATTGTGTTATATTTTATTATAATTATATATAATAGAATGAAATTATAAAAAAGATTTAAGTCTCAGCTCTGTCACTTATTAGCTGTGTCTTTGGGTAAGTATAATCTTCTCTGGACCTTATTTGCAACATCTACAAGGTGTACATAATTCTTGTATTGTTTGCCTCGCAGGATTATAATGAAGGGCAGACTGCTTAATAAACTGTAAAATGCTATATAAAGGTCAGCTTTAAAAAACAGGAGCACTGATGGGGTATTATAATTCAAATCTAATGTTCTCTCAAAAAACATTAATGAAATAATTAAAGAACTGTATCTTTAATGGCAAATAGATTCAGACTTCTCTTTAGTAGTTTTAGATGAATCTGACTCATTATTTTTTAAAAATTTGGGGGTTTGTTTTTTTGGTGTGTCAATGGTGTTAAGTGACTTGCCCAAGGTCACACGGTAAGTGTTAAGTGTCTGAGTCCAGATTTGAACTTAAGTACACTTGACTTCAGGACTGGTGCTCTATTCATTGTACCACCTAGCAACCCCCACGTCTGACACTTTCTGACATCATTTGGAAAAGATATTCGACTGGCTTATCACTTCTTTTTCCTGCTAATTTTACAGATGAGAAAACTAAAGCAAATGGGGTTATATAACTTTCCTTTTGCTTTGCTTTCCACACTGCCCACAAGAGGGTTCTATATGACATTGTCCTCAGTTTTTGTGATAATTTTAAAGGAAAACTTTAAGTGTACATAACCATAGATGACTTCCAAATGAAAGAAGAGAATGTTCTCAATTTTTTGTTGCAGGAACACATTGTTATAACACCAGCTTGAATTTTCTAAACAGCATATATACAAAAAGAGTGATGGTATTTACAATATTAGTTTGAAGAAAACTTGGAAAAAGTTTCTGGTGGCGGTGTGAGCCATTGTTTCAATTGAAAATCCAGCTAATTTTAGTATCATCTCATCCAGAAGCATTGAACAGTGAGCTGTTTTGAAATTTACTTCTGACACTGGCTCTACACCTAATTCTTAATACTCCACACTGGATGCCTTCTCAAATGATATCCCAGCAGCTTTTAGGGACCTTGGCCTCTTGGTGGTTACTGATCATAAGGCAGAGCATCATTCTCTGATTAAAATATTTTAAATTAACTTTCCAGCTACTGCACAGAATCCCCACTTCACTTTGTGGACCTTGCCATTCCACATAATAACAAACGGGCATACTCATTGCATCTCATGTGGTGTATGCTGGCCTCAGAAATCCTACATATGCATGATACCATCTCCCATGAACACCCTTGGGAGATTATCCAAGGAATCTAGAGGAGATTGAAAAGGAAGAGCAGGAGATAACCGAGAAGACAGTGACAAAGGAGGACTCTCGGGGTGAATGAACTGCACTTATTTCAGAATTCACTATTGTTCAACCAGAAGTGACTGATTTTTCTAAGGGAGTACAATTGCCATCTGTGCCCATTCAGCTTCCACTACTCAGGTCACTAAGTGGGTAGGAATTACTACAGAGTGGTCCTAGGTTTTATCCCAGATCTTCTAAAAGGAAAAATGCTGACAGAAATAAAGATTGTTTTTTTTACGAATGAATGAATGAATGGACAGATAAATGAAAAAATAAATAGAATGAACAAATAAGTAATTGAATGAACTAGTAAGTAACCAGATGAATAGATACTTAGGTTGAAAGATTAATAGATAAATTAATAGATTGATAAATTGAATGAATGAATGAATGAATGAATGAATAACTGGTCCAGGATCACAAACAGATAATAAGTATGTAAGGCTGAATTTATACTCAGGCTTTCCTGACTCCAGGCCTGGTGTCATGTTGGTGGCTGTGGCTAACTGTCCCAAATTTAAATATATATGTACATGGATAAATAAGAATGTGTGCTTGAGGCAACTGTTATCTTGAGAGAGCTGGTTGTTAAATTTTTACTCTGAGCATTTATATTTAGGAAATCATGAATACCATATATATTTGATTATTTTAATTATTTATTTTATTTATTTGCATTGTAGATTAGACTTAAGAAAGTAATAAAAATGTTAATAATAAAAACTAAACTTAAAAGTCTTCTGTACTTTTTTTTCTGGAAACATAGTCATTAAATATTTTCCAACAATCCTCTAAATAGGTTATTTTTAAATATTTACATGGTGCTAAGTTGTTGCTTAAGTAATTATAATATGAATATAAACAATCAATTTCTGATCTCAATGAACTAACTTTATAATACTGAGGAAATATATAAGTGAGATAAGTGAGTGTGTGAGTATGTCAGTAAGGATTTATTTAGCAGTTTGATTTGTAACAAGTGGCTGTAGAGTGATGTGAAGACCTGGTCCCAGACAAAATGAGATGAATACTTACTCCAATCAGGGCCTTTATTAGCTCCAAAATTAGAATTCAATGTTTTAGGTGGTAGAATTAGGGTGAAGGGAGAGGAGGATGACAACCAGACTACAAGTGGCATGGTGCCTACCTTTGAATAATAGTAATAGTACTGTAATAAAAATAAAATAATCCAATGTGAAAAGGCCCCTATATCTTATTCAACAAATGTTTATTTGATATCACCTACTGCAATGTGTTAAGACTGAAGAAATCTCAAAAGAATGATAACTGTTGGTCCTTCCAAGTTACTTAGAATCTAGTGGACAAAATACAAATGTTCACTCACAATCACCATCACCACCACCACCACAACCACCATCATCATTATCATCATCATCATCATCATCATCATAATCATCATTATCTCTAGCATTTAAAAAGCATTTACTATGTGTCAGACACTCTACTAGGTGTTTTAGAAATATCATTTCACTTTTATCCTCTCAAAAACATGGGAAATAAGTGCTATAATTATTCCTATTTTTATTCTTGAGGAAATTGAAGGAAAGAATTTAAGTGGTCTGTCTGAGGTACTGTGGTTAGTTAAACATTTGAGTATGATTTTGAACTTGTTTTTCTGAGTACAAGGCCCAGTGCTCTATCCATTGTACTCCTTAGCTTCCACTTAAATAACCATTTAATCCCATTATTTAAAGAACACTTTATAAACACATTTCCACACTTGTCAATTAAAATTAACTATGTCATTGATTATGAAAATAAACAGCCCACTGTATAATATAAAATGAGTTATCATTTAAACATAGTATAAGAGGAAACCATATGTTAGTGCTCTATTTTGCTTAAATATAGTTCATTCTTCATGTTTCAAAAATTATTGCAAATGATTTAGTGCTTTCCATTCCCATCCCTTCCTTCATTGAAACCTATAACTTCCTTGACCCTCCCCAGGCTTACAACCGACCCATTGGTAATGTATATGTTGTGGGTGACAGCGCATTGTTTCTACCCTTAGTGAATCAATGTCTTCATCTAAAAAGTATCATCAAGAGTTTCACTAATGAGCTTGACCCTTTGTTGACAATCTGAAAAAAGGTGTAGGTAAAACTCAGAAAGGGGAAAAGAACTGAAAATTTACCTGGGTGGAGTAAGTTCAATAAGGAGGATACAATCCCTACTGATGCTTGCTCTATCTCTAGGCTTAGAGTGGGTCAGTTTCTTTGGCTGTCAATCTGATCTCTCTGCCAGGAACTGAAACAAAAGAAAGATTTTAGTTCCTGTGAAATGTGTCTTTGCTCTAGAAATAGGGAACTCTCACATTGGAATATACCACTATCAGGTTGCAATTAAGATCCCAAGGTGCAATACTGTGTATGAAACAGCTTTATGTGGTGGACAGTTTAAGAGAGAAAGAGATTTGGGCTATAATGCCATTTTAAAAATTGAATAAGAAATACCTATTACTTTCCTTTGTATGACTTTATCCCTTTCTTTGCTTTCTTAGCCAGGAAATTTAACCTACACACATCCATTGGTGATTGTGGCAGGAATACAATTACAAGTTTCCTCACAGCAGTGAGCTCTCAATCCCAGCTGTGCCTTCAGCGGCTTGAGCCAGCTTGATTATGCTAAAGCACCCCTGGATCCTTTCCTCTTTTGTTTCATTCTACCCAGAGTCTTAAAGCTTAAACATTTGACATGCTTGGGCAGTTTCCTCTCTAATTTCACCCAAGCTGACTGTACAGTGAGTTTAATGTGTAGGTGTAGCCTGTAGGTGTAAATAGCTTCTTCAACCATTTTTCTTTTAGTCCTTTGGCATTGGACAGGTGCCAGTTTCAGATGACTCTATGCTATGCTTTTAAAAAGTTAAATATTTTACATAGAGACATGAACACATGTTCACACAGATAAATGAACATACATATTATATATGAATATACACACAATATAGCATATTTCACATGAGGAGCAAAAGAATATATTTTAGTTATGTGACCAGGATTTAATTTCTTTACTTCTAAGCCTTTTAATACTTCCAGATTATAAGTAATAGATGAGTTAAAATATTCACTAATGGGAGAAGTTCCACAACAAGATTTCTTCATGGTGATTAATAAGATTGAATATTTCTATAAACTCACCCACATGCAAATGCATATAATATGAGTATAATATATTCAAGTAGTTCTACGATCTTTTTGATGTGGTTGTTTCCTTTAACAATGCAGATCACACATAGCCATGCCTACCCACCTAACTCTTGCCTTTGTCTAGTCAAATATTTGCCTCCAGCTAAATATGTAGGAAAATTCTCAGAAACAGGATCTGTTCAACATGCTGGAGGATTCTCCATCTCTCTCATTATTTGTATGAAAGAGGAGCCTGTGAGTTGTTCACTAGTCATATCTTATTTTCATCATTTACTAGGCCATCTTCTTTTTCTATCCAAAATTTCCTTGATACTGTCCATCATTCTAATCCTTTAAAGTTCTTTATTTGTCATGTGCTGAAGTCTCCTCACACAAACCACTTACCTCTCCATTACTTTGTTTTATTCATTTTTAGATCTTTGGAGACTATAATACTTTTATATTAAAAGAGTTCTATTTCAGAAAAAAATGGATATCATTAAATATCTTTGCAAACCATACATAGAAATCTAACATGTTTTCCATTTATGTTTTAGGCTCCACTAGTTCATTTTTACTATCTATAAAAGATCTATCTATCCATCAACCAATTTTCTATCACTTATCTTGGACCAATAAATATAGGAAGATAAAACACAGATGTAGATAAATAATATAACTATGTTTTATATACATACATATATTGTGGATAAACAGACAGGCAGTTAGACACCTTAAATTGTAACATATAACTCAAGTATATAATCTGGACAATAGATACTATTCATCCACTTATTTTGTTGTTAATGACTTCTCATTATCTTTGCATGATCAGATCATAAGATCTATACTTTAAAAATATCAGTTTAGTAGCTTATCTTACAAGACTGGAAAGGGAAGAATCTAGATAAAGTGATCCCAAATAGAAAGCAATCATAAAAATAGGTGCCAGAAGATACAGGTTTTAAACAAAACTGAATATGAGAGATATCAAGAATGTAGAATCAGGATGACATGCCCTGGACCTTCTTTCTTTTTCCCTCTATGCTTTTTACCTTGACTGTATCATTATATCATTATTAGTATTGTTATTATTACCATATATAATATAGTATAACATTATCATTTATTTATATCAAGAAAAGGGGACAACCCTAAGACATAGCAACACAACATGAAAGAATGGATGGTTCAAAAAGACACCAAGAAGTCTGAGAAGTAGTTAGAGTATCACAACAGAGCAAAGTTGTGAAAGCTCAGGAAAGAAAGAAGATCCAAAAAATATGTGACTACCAATAGTACCCCAAAATAAAGGAAGGTTAAGACATGAGGAGTGAGAACAGGTTCTTAAAACTTTCAATAGAGAGATTGCTTGTGTTTCTTGCTGCCTTTGGACACATAATAAGCTGAATCTCTCAATTCCTTCCTTCTCCTCAGCAAGGAGGACCTGTGATCTATCCTTCCATTTTGCTGCTAAACCAATTTTCATCCATATTTCCTTTCTAACAAGTTTCTAACCCATTCCCTTCAAAGAATTTCAGCTTTTATTCAGTAGATAACATATGCTCTTTAGCGTAACAGTAGCAAAGTTAAATTAGTAGACAGTCTAAAAATTCTGATTCTTCTTATGCTTTGTACCTCCTTTTCAACTACTCTGTCATTGTAATTAAAGAGGGAGGTGGCTACACTGGATTGGGGAATATTTTGTATGTTTCTTCATTTCATAAGTTATCATTTATGAGAATTTCATCACCAAGTATTCACTTATGAACCTCACAGGTTTAACTGAATTAGTTTCTGGAACTCAAACTCAATTTGTTTTTAGAACTGAACTCAAAAACTTTACAGTATGATAGTCAAAGTCTGAAATCTTATGGCATAGCATTGAACAACCCAGGGAAACATTTTTGTTAGCAATGAAGTAAAACTTGATACATATAGTCAACACATATATTCATACTTCTATGTAAACTCTCACAAGGACATACTAACATTCACTAAAATTCACCTAATTTTTAATCTATATATCAGTAGAGGACATTTCAACAAGAAGCTTCCTACATCAACTAAAAAACAGATGAGAATTCTTTCACTTCTCAAAAAACTTAAATACGATAAAATAGAAATAATCTCATCTGAATCAATATTTACAATGGATTGGTTGATCATAAAATTCCACCAAAACATGTTGAAACATTGATATTATGAAGTATAGATAGTTCCAAAAGTCAACTAAGATTTATTTTACATTATATGTGGTGCTATTTATTACCCTAGTAAGTGATATTAGATTCTGTTCAATGAGTTCTTGGAGTTCATTTGGTAGAGGACCATCTTTGATAGAAATATTATTTATGACTCTCAAAAAGTAATTTCATCTCTTGGTCTCAATTTTCTTAACTTTTAAATGAGTATATTTATTCTGTACCATCTAGGGATCAAAAATAACTCTAGAAAAATTGGAATAATCTGAACTTTTATTGGTTTATATCAGCTTATCTTGGAATTTTCATCCTTGTTCAAAATTTTTGTTTTAAATCATTTAAGTTACTGCACATCAATGAGCTATACCTGGTCCAGAATTTGGGCAAAATGCCTTCTATTGTATTTACCGATGCAATCTTATTATATTTGCCATTTTCTGAAAATCAGAACAGAATCATCTGGACTCAGACACTTAAGAATTAGCTTTGTGACCTTGGGTAAATCACTTAATCCTTTTGCCTTGCAAAAAACATCAGAACAGAACCAATTATTATTTCAGTAGAAGATGAATGAGCAAATTTTTAGCTCAGTATTGATATCACAACACCTATACAGACAACTAAATCTGAAACTAAACTTCAATTCATGAGATTCTCACTCTGTATTTCATTGATTTCAACCTGCTTCATGGTTATATTGTGCCTTTATTTAATATTGAGAGAATCATAGATAGAAATATCTTTCTTGAAGCAATCGAAATTGGTCTATTGGTTTAAACTCACAGTGATATTGAAATGCTATTAACAGTAATTCATTGTTATGGAATCTATTATCCATGAATTTTTAACTTTTTTTGGAAGCATTTTAAAATAATGCATCAGGCATTATTTAAATAATGACTGACAATCCAAATACTCTTCAAGTGCAGCTATATGATTCTCTGGGAGAAAAGGATCACCTTCTTTCCTAGATATATAGATTCTCAGGCAGGATTCAAAACATCTAAATTCTTCCCAGCAGCTTTCCAAACTTTGCATATTTTCTTAGTGTTCACGTGGTTAGCAAATATTTAAGATCTGATAGGATACTGATTCTCACCTTTAAATCATTGCTTTCTGATTAGACTCCTTAAGACTATGTTCCTGTCAATTTCTCAGCAGTCAGGAGTGACTGAAAAGCAGACTCCTAGGGACTTAAATGGCCTTTTACAAAAAATAATAGTGGAAAAAGTAGATCTACACTTTCTCTCAATTTCTCCTATAATCATATTAAATTTGAATAAACAGTAACATATTGTACATCCTTGCTTAGAAGTTTGCCTTTTTTTACACTAGTACAAAAAAAGGTATCCAGTAAGAGAAGAAAAAGGGTTGAATAGGAAAAATAACCTTAGCCTTAGAGTTAGAAGATTTTAAAGGTAGCTCCACTCTAACACTAACTAGATGTAAACATTTTTACATATGATTAAGCTGACTATTATTCTTAATATCTATACAATTAAAATAGTTAGATGGTATCATTTACAAGATCCCTTCTAGCTCATAAAGTTTTTACTACATCTTTTTACTACAGATGCAGGCAGAACCTTCCAAGTAATAGTGAGTATCTCTTTGAAGAAAAAATCATGATTATACATATTTTGTTATTCAAAGTTTGAAGTAATATTTTCTGGAAATTAAAAGGTAGTTGATTTTACCTCTAATAAGTTTTAAAAAGAGTTATGATTTGAAAGTCAGAGAATATTAACGATCACCAATTATTCAAGAACTTTCATTGAAATCATGGCCTTTAAGCTTGAAAGCACATTAGGGCCATATAATCCAACTCCCTAATTCTAAAGATGATGACTCTGATCACCAAAGAGGTTAATCAACTTCTTCAAGGTCACAAAGGGAGTAACTTTTTAAAGCTAAGCTTCAAACTCTGTCTTCTAATTTTCAAATTCAGTGCTGAGCAAGCTTAGTTTCTCATTTTAAAACATCAATCTTTTTTATACATAAATTAAGTCAAATATCTGATCATGTTATTCTTTCAGTGAGAAAAAGTGAAGGAATTACTTTAATATCAATTAAGAATTGGGAATAATGCAATGTTTTATTTAGATAATATTAGTGATGAATAATAGAGTAAGTATATTGCAATACAGCCCACTGCCATGAAGTTCCTTTTCCTTTAAAACTATAAAAAGTAGACACACTATATACATACTCATACAAAAACACAAATACAGTTGAATTCTTTATTTTTCTTGTACTGTACAAATACTATATAATTTTTATATTAAATACTATAAAGTTTTCTTTTCCTTTGACTACATTTTATCCTACCAGTATAATCAAAATGACAATAGAGACTATTTATTTTGTGTTTAGATTCCTAGCACCAATAATGATGGTTTGTATTTTGTAGACATTTAATATTTGAGTTTTGTTTTTGCACTTTCCTGCTTCCATTACTTCATTTTTATTGAAAACTCCCCAAATAAAAGTAAAATTCTGGAGATGTCTTTGAAAAATGTTTTGTCAAGAAAGACATTTCCTAGCCTTATGTCTATCAATTGATTTGACAGCTACCATAATTGCTTTCTAATAGGATAAGAAAAAAATCTCTATTTATAACGTGCTAGTTGATGTGAGGTAGTTGATATATAAATGATTTTATTTCTCTATGCCTATTTGCTGTCTTGTTTTCTGTTGTAAAAATCCTTCAAAGCAAAGACATGAATATGCATTTTAAGAAGAGGACTAGAGGAACAGAACCAAGATTGTGGCATGCTCCAGGAGATTTTTCCTACACAACTCTAAATGAAGCCTTTATACTAGGCTTTTAAAAAAAAAAATTATTTAAATAGTGTTAAGTGACTTGCCAAAGTCACACAGCTAGGCAATTATTACATGTCTGAGGCTGGAATTGAACTTAGGCCCTCCTGACTTCAGGGCCTGTACTCTATCCACTGTACCGTCTAGCTGCCTCCTGTACTAGATTTTAAAATTACAGATACAGCTACAAAAAGAAAAATAAAATTGAAGCAAGTTTTCAGCTGCAGCCATTATGAAGGATCTTCAGTGAAGGTCTATTTCTTCAGGGGAAAAGGTGAAGTAAAGTCCAGTTAGGCAGGAGAGTGAGAAAGGCAGTGGGAGGCCCAGTTCTGGATTTCTAGACAGCAGCAGAGGCCCCAGCATGTCAGTTGGGAGAGTCCCATATGAGACAAAGTCTGAACTCTGCGAATAATGGGGCAAAAGACAAGACTGAGTTGAGAACAAACCACTGCAAAGGCAATTCTTGTACTGTATAGGCAACATTGTGGGCAGTCAGGGATTAGGCCCCAGTTCCAGCACAAAAATATTAGATTTATACTCCTGTATACCAGGAGCAGAACTCAAGCAAACAGAATCAACAAAAAAACTAAAAGAGCAATAACCATAGAAAACGACTACACAGATAGAGATGATAAAAATGCCTCTTCAGAAGAAAAAAGCAGTGAAAAATTACCTATATGGGAAGTCTCAAAGGACTCTATTAATTGGACAAAAATCCAAAATCTCAGAGAAGAGTTTAAAAAAGAATTTAAAAACCAAAGAAGAGAGGAAGAAGAAAAATGGAAAAAAAGAGATGAGATCCATGTAGAAATAAGAAAAATTAACCAAAGAATTCAACTCCTTTAAAAGTAAAAATAACTATTTAGAAAAAAAGAAACTCTTTTTTTTGCAAGGCAAATGGGGTTAAGTAGTTTGTATAAGGCCACACAGCTAGGTAACTATTAAATGTTTGAAATTGGATTTGAACCCAGGTACTCCTGACTCCAGGGCCAGTGCTTTATCCACTGTCACCTAGCCACCTGAAAGTAACTCTTTAAAAAATAAAATCAGTGAATTGTAAAAGGAATGAAAATCAATCAATCAATCAATCAATCAATCAATAAAGTAAACCACCTGTAAAAGGAAACCCAAAATCTAATTAAAGAGAATATCACCTAAAATTAGAATTGGACAAACAGAAACTAATGAATCTTTGAGACTATTCCATCAAAGTCAAATACCTGAAAAAATTGAAGAAAATGTAAAATATATTTTAGGAAAAACAAACAAACTGGAAAATAGATGCCAGTGAGATATCTTATGAATTATTGGTGTACCAGACAACCCAGATTATTAAAACAGAACCTGGAAAATATATTACAGGAAATTTTTATGGAAAATTATCAAAATATACTAGATCAAGAAGACAAAAAAACCCATGAAGGAATATACATAACACCTCTAGAAAGATACCCAGTATCAAAAATTCCAAGGATGATCATATTCAAATTCCAAAATCACAAATAAATGAGAAAATACTGCAAGCAGTCAAACAGAAGCAATTTAAATACCAAGAAATCACAACCAGAATCGTAAAGAATTTATCACCCTCAACATTAAAGGACTGGAGGACCTGGGATGATATTTTGGAGGGCAAAGGAACTTGGATTACAACCAAGAATTTACTACCCTGCAAAATTCACTGTATTCTGTCAGAGGAAAAGTTGGATGTCTAATAAAATAGAGAACTTTCAAAATCTCCTGATAAAAAGACCAGAACTGAACAGGGAATTTGATCTGCAAATGCAAGACTCAAGAGATTTATAAAAAGGTAAATGGAAATGGGGACATCAAGAAGAGATAGACTTTGTTTGAAACTTTGGCTACAACAGGAGGAAGCATGCTGGGGAGAGGGGTGCTACAAAAGTTTCACGATATTATTTGACTTTGCATGATGTTCTGGTTCATGAGAATTGTGTGTCCATGGAGGTACTTGAAAAGGAGTAATGTTTGAAGTGAATATAATTTGGTGTGATTCATGACTCAGGAAAAGCATATTTCTAATGAGAATTAGGAGGGATGGCATTTAGTGACTGTGAAGCTATGCTGCTTCTCAATCAATCAAGCAATCAAATTGATAGAATGTAATTTAATTGATAATAATTTGATTGGTGATACTTCTATCAGGTCATATAAAAGGAGTATAATTTGACAAAGGTAATGTAAGTACAAGACAGGGTTAAAATAATAAAAATATAAAAAGAAGAGTTGCACTAGGAGGATAGGCATTAGTAAATAAATAACACCAGGTAAAGAGACACAAAGAAGGAAGGAAAGGAGGGTGTGAACTCTTTGTAAATCCTACTCAACAGATTTGGCCCAGAGAGGGAATAAAATACATTTCTAATTGGGTTTAAATGTCTATTCTACCCCAGAGGGAAGCTGGAAAGAGGACAGAAAGAAAAGGGGAAAAGGAACTGATAAAAGGGAAAGAAAAGATATAAGTTAAAAAAAGTCAAAACTTAAAAGAAAAGTTAAAGAGGAAAGTTTGCCTAGGACAACTCTATTTGACTGGTTATGGACTATATTATCCCTAACCAGAGGAAGAAAAACAAAACAAAACATACAGAATAAAAACAACCCTTCTGAATCTGATGAATATTTTATAACAATTATCTCTTATGTATTTCTTTCACTTAATCCTAATTCATCATGCCAAAAAATTACTAACTTGTAAATATGCTTAATAAAAGATGTATGTTAAATGTTAAACAGACTATTCCCTGGGGGGGGATGGGAAGCGAGTGCAGAGGAAAATTTTGTGACTTGGAAATATGCATATACAAATAGATGAAATAAATAAATAAATGTATAATAAAAATAATGAAAAGGGTGAAAGGGAGCAAAGGAGATGAAGTGAAATAAGAAGACAGACAAAAGAAAAGTACAAATGGGGAAAGATAACAGAGGGAAAATATTTAATAATTTTAACTGTAAATGAGAAAGAGATGACTTCTCAAAATGGAAGTGGATAGTAGATTAAAAATCATAATCCTATAGATTGTTGTTTGCATAAAACCTGTTTGGGAGTAATATAGTCCATAAGATACATGCAGTTAAAACTATGGAGTACAATTGTTCCATAAGAAACCATTAATGATTGAACTCTAGAGAAGTTTGGAAAGAATTTCAGATACTGAGCCTAAGCACAGGGAACAGAACCAAGATAACATGATACAATTAACACAATATTGTGAATTATCAACTTTGATGGATGTAGCTCCTCTCAGCAGTTTAAACGAGCTTGGACAACCCTGGCATACGTGTTATGGACAATGCTATCCATGTTCAAATGAAAAGAAAAACAAAACAAACAAAAAAATTCTATAGTCTGAACACTGCTATCTTTAAAAAATATATAGTCTTATTTTTCCCTTCCTATCACATGATCATGATTTTCTTTCTTTTCCCTCAGTCTCAAATCCTCTTACAGAAATGACTAATATGTAAACCTGTTAAACACAAATGTACATGTACAAAGTTCACTAACTAGCTGCTGAGGGGAGGGGGATGGAAAGGGGGATGGAAAGGGGTAGTGGTGAGAAATTATGTAATGTAAATATGCATGTGGGTGATTGTTGAAAAATTTCCATAGTATGTAATTGGAAAATACAATAAAATATCAATTAGAAAAAAATATGAGTAGAGTTTGAAGAAAAATATTCATTAACAATGGTATCAATATTGATTTAACAGTAATAGATTCTCCTTAAATTATCATCAGTGCAACATTAAGTTTGACTAGTCATATGAATTTCCTATAAATTGGGAACCAAAATATAATTAATCCTGCAAAGATATCTTTAATGTTTTTTTTAATATTGTCCATGAATGCATGGCATGACTCACATTCAATTAAGAAGAATTAAGGAGGTTTTCCTCAATATATTTAGAATCTGAGGCAGTATACTCACAGGTTTCAGTGGAAACACAGAAGGTAGCCAAATGTTCAGTAATCAAAAAAGGAACTTGTTTTAGTGCAAACAATAAAAAAAAAAAATTTACTCTTCTGAATGAGCAAACTGGCTCATATCTCTTAATTCTCAGAATTTCTCCAAGATAATCTCATATCCTAATTGGGGATAAGAGGTAAATATTAGAAATAGCATTATTTCAGTAGTAAGTGTAAGTTCTCATTTAAGTCCTGTTTTTTGCCTAGTATAATATTGTTCATCAACTACCTAAGTATGAGGATTGAGACCAAATAAAACATTTAATGTATTTTTTTTAGGTTTTTGCAAGGCAAATGGGGTTAAGTGGCTTACCCAAGGCCACACAGCTAGGTAATTATTAAACGTCTGAGACCAGGTTTGAACTCAGGTACTCCTGACTCCAGGGCCGGTGTTTTATCTACTGTGCCACCTAGGCGCCCCACATGAATATATTTTTAAATAGAAATCAATAACCAAGTTTTTCTTTTTCCTCTTCTCCTTTCTTTTTTACTCTTTTCCCCCCTCTTCTCTTTTCTCTTTTTTTCTTCCTCTTCACTTCTTTTAACTCTTTTGCTAAACACTGACTTTTTTTCAGTGCTTCTGGATTCCCAATCAAAATTTTCTCAATTATTTTCTTCAACTTTTTTGCTGTTGTGAACACTATTTTTGTTAGACTTGAAATATATATATATATATATATATAAATATATAATATATTTGCATTAATTATTTTAAATGACTATAATTAAAAACATACTCATATGAATTAGTGCAATTTATTTCCAGGTAAGTATAATTGATTTTTAAACTAGGATGTGATATTTTCAGTCTAAAAATATTATGAAACAAAATAGAGGGCTTACTCTTTACCACCAAGTAATCAGTCTTCTTTTGAAAATGATGACTCATTCTTTCCTAGGCTGATTTTAAGAAAACAGATAAAAATTATTTCTGGGCATACACACAAAAACTTTTTTTCCCTCACAATAGTAGAATCTTGACTTCTGGTAACATAATCTTCAAAAATTTTGATATTTCCCCTGTCTTTCTTTGGGAAATTAACTTGCTCATATGAATTGAATCTCCCAGATAATTCCTCATGGTCACATATCTCTCTTTACTGCTTATAATCTCATGGTGGCTATTGTTACTGTTGCTGCTGTTAATCTTTCTTTCCTTTAGCCTATGCTAACTACAGCAATGCTTATATAAACATTTATATTCCCCCCTAAAACAATTGATATTTCAAAGCATCTGTTGAACCATTGGATAAAATATGTGGAAATGTTTCATTATAAATTGTTTTAAAATAGATTACTTTAGACATTACATTCAGATTTCATATATTTTTCATTTTCTTCTGATTTTTGCTGTTATCTCTGAATGTCCTTCCAATTATTTGATTTCTGATTATTTCAAGTCAAGCTATTTTCAGACATTTTTATACTCTCTGTTCTTTTATGAGGAAATATCACTCAAAATCTACTGTCATCTAGAATAGTTTGTAAATGATCCCATATTTAAATTATACTGCTATTTTGTTTCATATTTCTCTTCTTGAGGGAAAGCGCATTATTTCTACTTTAATTGCCCTGTTTTCCTTTTTTATTATTGCTATTTTTGATAACTAATTTAAATTGATTAATATTTAAGCAGGAAGCAATAATTATCAGGATTATTCATACATATATGTGTGTTTGCTTGTGTGGGTGTGTATGTCAGTGTATATATTCTTTTAAATAGTTCAGGTCACAGTAACCACAATGTTATGAAATGTTGTTTTCTGCTTTTTCTCCTACCTTGTTATTGTGATTTTCCCCCTAACTAAACAATAGTTATGACTTCACATAGCTGTTTTAGGAGTAACTCTCACATGTGTATATATTCATTCTTTGTCTGCTAAAACTTAATCAATTATATGACATTCTTTAGTAGAAAAATGGTTAAAGCATATAAGGAAGAAGTTTTCAAAGGAAGAAATTTGGATTATTAATAGTCACATGAAAAAATATTCGAAATCAGGAAAAATAAGTGATATGCAAATTAGATAACACTCTTGTTCTATGACAGACTCATCAAAATGTCGAAGATGATAAGAAGGAAAATGATAATAAAAAGAGTATTTTTTTAGGTTTTTTTGCAAGGCAAATGAGGTTAAGTGGCTTGCCCAAGGCCACACAGCTAGGTAATTATTAAATGTCTGAGACAGGATTTGAACCCAGGTACTCCTTACTCCAGGGCCAGTGCTCTATCCATTGCTCCACCTAGCTGCCCCTAAAAAAGAGTATTTTCAAGAAAGTAGGATCATTTTTACACTTTTTGTGGATCTGTGGTTTGGTATAAAATTTCTGGAAATAGATATGAAATCATGAAATCATTGAAATACCTAATTTTACAAACCCTTTGACACAAATATATCAATGCTAATTTTATATCTCTAATACATCAAAGATAAAAAGGACTCATATGCAGAAAAAAATGTTTATGGAAGTTTTGTATGTAGTAGCAAAAATAAAAGTAAACTAATGTTATGCTCAACTAACATAAACAGCTAAATAAATGTGATACAGAAAATTAATAAAATATTGTTAAATTATAAGAAATGAAGAAATGTACAGTTTCTGAAGAAAGTGAGATAACTTTATTAACAGAGAGAGCTGTTAATAATAGGATAGTTGTTTTTATAATGACAAAAGTATTACAAAGAAAAGCAACTTTGAATAACAGAAAAATTCTCATCATTTCAGTGAGATATAATGATTCAAGAGGACTAAAGATGAAACATGTAATTCATTTTCCATTAGAGACATATTATACTGGAAATGCAGAACAAAATATACATTTCTGATTACTGGCCCTGTGAAAGTATTTTGTTTGACTTCTATAGTTCAATGTAGTAGGAGTGGGAGTAACTTCTTTTTGAACTACTACAATTCTTTGCTCACAGAGCACAGTGTAATTTTTTTTTTTTTTTTTTTTTTGGTGAGAGCACACCTTACTGGATAGTCCTGTATCAGTGCCTCCTATGTCATACTATAGATTCCAGAATTGCTGAAAGGGATTTTGATAGTGTTCATGTATTGCTTTTTCTGACCATTGTCATTTCTGACTATTTCTGAGCACTGGCCCTTTGTGAGTTCTCCATAAAGTCATCTTTTGGAGAAGTTTACCTTTGACATTACAGCAATGTATAAAGGGTACAACTGAGTCAGGTAATCATCCAGCCACAAGGCATCTACTTAGACTGGGTCCAGGCTCAACCAAATATTCCCCTGGAACATCAAATAGACCTTGATCCCCTCCATTAGAGTTTAGGGCCACACAGTTCATGAAGGAGAAAATTAACCAGAGAGGTCTGGATGGAAATGGTGATGATGCCTTGAGGCTGCTGAGAGCTTCCTAATCAAGTCACTTTCTCAGCAATAGTTGCTGAATACTTTTAATTAGACTCCTCATTAAATGTCCACTAATCATGGTTGAGTTTCATTATCAGTACGGGAGTTCTCTGTCAGGAGGCGCACACCTGATTTAAAGTTTCAGAGTCAGCTTTCATATTTTGGGTTACTAACAGAAAACGCCAATCTCAGTTCACTTATTATGGCCATAAATTCATCAGACTTAGAAGGTTACAAGACCTTCCCCAATTTTTTAAATGGTCAAAGGTTATGAAGACAGTTTTCAAATGA
Organism: Macrotis lagotis; assembly: GCF_037893015.1. Taxonomy (NCBI): domain Eukaryota; kingdom Metazoa; phylum Chordata; class Mammalia; order Peramelemorphia; family Peramelidae; genus Macrotis; species Macrotis lagotis. The sequence goes on along the minus strand of NC_133664.1, from coordinate 194,144,312 downwards.
ATAAATTAAAGCTATATATAATCAGATGAAAGAGTATTTCAAATCATTATGGATTAGAGAAATGTAAAATTAAAACAACTGTGAGGTATCATCTAACACGTATCAGATTGGCCAAGATAAGAAAAAGAAAAAAAATGATCAATGTTGGAGTGGTTGTGAGAGCATTGGGACATTGATGCATTGCTGGTGGAGTTGTGAGCAGATCCAATTATTGTGGAGAATAAAATGTAACCATTCCAAAAGAGCAAAAAAAAGTTCATTCCTTTTGCCCCAGCAATTCCAATTCTAGGGCTATTTCCAGGAGAAATTATAAAAAATGGGAAAACTACCACATGCTAAAAAGACATTCATAGCAGCTCTTTTTGTAGAGGCAAATAATTGGAAATTGAGGGGAAGCCTATCACTTGGGGAATGATTAAGCAGAGAAGTATGGAAGGAATTACAGGATCTGATACTAAGTGAAGGAGCAGAACCAGGAGAATAAAATATAGATTAACAACAACATTATGATATTATCAGCCTTGATGGAAGCAGCTCCTCTCAGCAGTTCAGAGAGCTAGGACAACCATGTTAGACTGGCTATGGACAATGTTATTCCCATCCAGAAGAATAAAAATAAAACAAAACAAAAAATAAAAAAAAATCCCTCCAGGGTCAGCCAGGTGGCACAGTGGATAGAACACTGGCCCTGGAGTTGGGAGTACCTGAGTTCAAATCCAGCCTCAGACACTTAATAATTACCTAGCTCTGTGGCCTTCAAGCCACTTAACTCCATTTGCCTTGCAAAAAAAAAAAAAAACACCTAAGAAATAAATTCCCTCCAGAATCTGATGAACCCTTTATAAAAATCATCTTTTATATATCTCTTTCCTTTAATACTAATTCCTCATATGAAAAATGACTAATCTGTAAACATTTATCAAAAATATATATGCTTGGGATGGCTAGGTGGCACAGTGGATAGAGCACTGGCCCAGGAGTCAAGAGTACCTGAGTTCAAATCTGGCCTCAGACACTTAATAATTACCTAGCTGTGTGGCCTTGGGCAAGCCACTTAACTCCATTTGCCTTGCAAAAAAAAAATCTAAAATAAAAAAGAAATATGTATGCACAATGTTAATATGATTGTTCATCTCTGAGGGGGAGGGAAGTGGGAAGGGAGGTGGAAGGCAATTTTGTAACTTAAAAATATACATATGCATATGGATAAATGTTAAAAAAATAAGACCAATGAACTTTCAAAAAAATTGACTCTCAGTTACCTAGAAACTATCAGTAATGTTATTCGCAACACGTTCTTCAAGAAATAAACCAGGATACATTGAATATAAGAAGCACTATATCAGTAAACAATAATAAAATCAATAAATTGCTTATGTAGAAGTCATTTCCACATCTACTGTCTGAGTATAGTTTAGGATAAAGGGGGAAAAAACAGCAATTAATAATCGTAACATAAATTTATAGCATTTGTCTGATAAATACTTAATTTCTGATTGGTATGGATAATAGGGTTAAACTTGTAAAATGAGCATCCATTACTGGGTCTGCATTGTAAAGATAAAAAGAAAAGAAGTAACCATTTTGTACAGAAATATTTTTAGCAACTCTTTTTTTGTGGCAAAGAATTGGAAATTTAGGGAATGCACCCAGTTGAGGAAATAGCTGAACAAGTTATTTATATGCTTATGATGGAAAATTGCAAGAAATGATAAGCAGGTTGCTCTCAGAAATGTCTCCACTGACATAAATGCATTCAAAGTGAATAGAGTAGAAGCAGGAGAACATTGCACATGTTAACGGCAGTACTGTACAATAATCAACTGAATGACTTAACTATTGTCAGATATACAATGATCCAAGGTAATTCCTGAAGAACATGATAAAAAATGCTATTTGCCTCCAAAGAAAGAACTGATGAAGTCTGAATGCAGATTAGAATATTTTTTTCTTTCTATATTATTTTTGTTAGCTTTTGTTCTGTTATATTTTACACTGTGACTAATTTGGAAATATATTTTGTATAACTGCACGTGCATAACCTGTATCAAATTGCTTGTGTGAAAATAAGCAATTTAAAGTTTAAAAAAAGATGAGTTGCAAAAAAGTATTTTTACTTGCAGTTGGGGGAAAATAAAATATTAAATTAAATAAATAGTATGATGTGAGGGAAATTAAAATAATTAGAAATTAAAGAATGTAAATCTAAATAAGGGAAGGAATTAAAGACCAAATAAAACAAACATTAAGTAAACTTGCAACAAAAATGATGGAAAGAAACCAAAAACTTTCTTAAGGTCTTTTTAGCTTGTCTCAGAAATGACAAACATATTAAAAGATTTTGAAGCAACAGAGTCGACAAAAAAATACAATTTTACATCTTCCAGCAAAGTCTGTCACTGGGGGATGACAAGTTTGTGTGTACTCAGGGAGGAGAACAAAACCTCAGAGCATTGGTACTGGGATTAGGTGGGGAATGACCTGAGATGATTGATTATGTGATAGATCTCCAGTTGAAGCTTTTGCAGTTGGACTCAGTGAGTTGGCTAGCAACAGGCAAGATGGGAGCATTCCAGTGCAGGTGCCCAGGACACTCCTTAACATCAGCATAACTAATCTGGATGAATCAACCCAGATGACTGGTATTAAGGAACACTCAGTCCAGAGGAAAACCCCAGCATTCTTACTTTTCCCAATGGTGCAAGGAGTGCTCCACTGAAAAAGAGTTCCTAATGATTCACTGAACAGTCCCCTGCAGTTCCTAGCATTGATGGCCTCAGAATTATCACCAAGCCTCTAGGGTTCTCAAAAACAAAGATCTGCATGAAACCCCTCCCTTAACAAAGAACCTTGGGATAGTGCCAAGTAACAAATTCCAAAATGAGTAAGAAAACTTACCATGGACTTAAAGATGGACAAAGCACTACCTCAGAAAAAGAGGTCAGAAGGAATACTACATGTTAAGCCTCAGAGGAAAATATGATTGATCTTCAGTTCAGAAAGACTTCTTGGAAAAGCACACAAAGGATTTTTAAAGATCAAATGGAAAAATTTGGGAAAAGAAATGCAAGAGGAAACTAACATCTTGCAACAAAAAGTAATGGAAGAAAACAAATTCTTTAAAAAAATGCAATTGATAAAATGCAAAAAAGTAAATAATTTCTTCAAAAATATAATTGAACAAATGGAAAAATATATCAGGTCCTTTAAAAACAGAATTTACAAAATGAAAAAGGAGATGCAAAATTTAACTAAAGAAGCTAGTATTTTGAAGAATAGGATGAGGTTAATTGAAGTTAATGATTCTATGAGACATCAGGAATCAGTTATATATTTTTTAAATGAAAAAATAGAGGAAAATGTAAAATAATTCATTGGTAAATCAATTGACCTGGAAAATAGATCCAGGTGAGATAATTTATGTATTAATAGACTACTTGAAAGCCAAGATGAAAAAAAGAGCCTGGAAAACATTCTTCAGGAAATCCTCATGGAAAACTGCCCTTATATCCTGAAGTCAGAGAGAAAAATTGTCTTTGAAAGAATCAGCCAGTTCCTGAAAGAATCCCAAAATGAAAAGACAAAGGTATATTGTAGTCAGATTCCAGACTTACCAGATCAAGGAAAATGTCCTACAAAATGCTAGAAAGAAACAATTCAGATTGCAAGAAATCATCAATATTAAAGAATGAAAGATCTTGAAATATGATAAAATGAAGGGTGAGAGAGCTTGGATTATAGCCAAAAATGAACTACCCAACAAAATTGGTCATAACCTTTCAGGAGAATATATGGACATTTAAGAAACTAAAGTGACTTTCAAATTGTACAGATGAAAAACCCAGAACTAAACACATAATTTAATCTTCAAGCAGAAGACTCAAGAAATACATGGAAAGTTTATTCAGAAGAAAAGTTTAAAAGATCTCTATTTAATACCATTGAATTGGTTGCATCCCTACATGGGAGGAAGTCTCATAACTCATGAGAATTGTTACTGTACTAGAGGGAATATGCTTAGGTTAAAGGTTAGACATGAGCTGATTTTGATGGGATTATTTAAAAAAAATTAGACAGTAAAGAAGGGAAAGTTGTAATGAGAAGGGAAGAAGGGAAAGGCAGAATGGATGTAAGTTGCATCACAAGAAGAGACACAAATTAGACAAGGGAGGAGGTGAAATTGTTTGAACCTTACCCTCATTGGATTTGACTCAAAGTGGGCATAGCACATACACTCAGTTGGGCTTAGGTATTTGTCTTACCCTTCAGTAGTTAGGAGGAAAAATTGGGGGTGGTGGTGAAGGAAGAACTAATAGAAGTAGGGGAAGAAGGGGAGAAAGGAAAGAGCGAAAGGGGAGACTGATTGATACTAAGAGGGTTGAGGAAGGCAATACACAGAATCATAACAGTGGTGACTAGATTTAGGGTGAAAGGAGGGGAAAGAAAGTACAGATAGAAGGGAAATAGCATGGAGGGTTATAAATAGTTAGTAATTATAAATGGATGTGAATGGGATGAACTCTTCCCAAAAAGTGAAAGTATATAGCAGAGTGGGTTAGAAATCAAAATTCTAAAAATATTCCATTTAAAAGAATGATATTTTAAGCAGAAAAAACACACACACACAGAGCAAAGGTAAAAGATTTTAGCAGAATAAATTGTGCTTTAACAGAACTGGAAAATGCTTGGATAGCAATTCTTATCTCAAAGTAATTGCAAAAATGATCTCATTAAAAGGGAAAAAGAAGATGACTATGTCCTCCTAAAAGGTACCATAGACAATTGAATAATTTCAATACTAAACCTGTATGCAACAAATGATATAATCTCCAAATTCTTAGAGTAGAATTTAAATGTTACAGGAAAACAGAAAAAAATATATACTGGTGGGAACCTCAATCTCCCTCTCTCAGAATTAGACACATCTAATCATGATAATGATATTTGTTCTTTGCCCTTGAAGAAGACCATGACATTAGGCAGGTGATGCTATGAAAATAGATGAATTGGATTTCAGTGAGATAGATGCTGAAATAAGTTACCAGTCTCACTTTCTCCTCCAGAGCCATCTGGGACCAGTGACCAGATATGAATCAGGATGACTGGAGATGACCCTGGATGTGAGATAGTCAGGTTTAAGTGACTTACTCAAAGTCACATAGCTAATAAGTATCAAGGTCCTGAGGATGTTTTTGAATTTCCTTCCTCCTGACTCATAGACCAATGCTCTAGTCACTGTGCCACCTACCTGCCCAACAACAACAACAACAACATGATATTCTGAAAACAAATCTAACTACAAAATAAAGAAGAAGAAAGTTAAGGAGCTGAATAGAATTTTAGAAAAGTTAGTTATGATAAAGCACTGGAGAAAACTTAATGGAGATAGAAAGGAATAAAACATTTTCTGCAGTACAAAAGCTGACCATGTGTCAAAGCACAAGACCCTAATCAAATGCAGAAAGGCAGAAATATTGATTACACCCTTTTCATATCATGATGCATTAAAAATCAAATGCAATAAAAGGCCATGGTGAGATAGTCCCAAAATTAATTGAAAATTAAATAACCGAACAGTGAAGTATGAGTGAGTCAAGAAACAAATTATAGAAATAATTATTAATTTCATTCAAGACAATAAGAACAGTAAAACAACCTAAAAAACTTATGTGTTACAAACAAAAAAGTTAAGGGAAATTTAATATTTCTAAATCCTTACATAAATGAAATAGAAGAAGATAAGATCAAAGAACTGACCATTCAACTAAAAAAAACTAGAGAAATAATAAATTAAAAATTTTGAATCAAATTCAAAATTTGAAATTCTGCAAAGCAAAGGAGAAATTACTAAAATTGAAAGTAAGAAAACCATTGAAAAAGTTAAACGAAGAATTGGCTTTAATCAAAAATAACAAAAAATAAACCTATGGTTAATTTGATTTAACAAAAAGAAAGAAGAAAACTAAATTATCAGTAACAAAAGAGAAAAAGGTAAATTCCCCACAAATGAGAAGAAAATTAAAATAAAAATTAGAACTATTTTGCAAAACTGTATGCCAATAAATTTGACAAAGAGAAATGGATGAAGAGTTATAAAAATACAAACTGCTCAGATTACAAAAAAAAGAAATTAAACACAAAATAATTACATCTCAGAAAAATAAATTGGAGAATTTTTAAATGAAATTTCTAAGAGAAAATCTCCAGGGCCAAAGGCATTCACAAGTGAATTATATCAAATGGTTCAAGGAAGAATTAGTTTCAATACTATATATAAACTATTTGAAAACTACAGGTGAAGGAGTTCTGCCAAATTGCTTCTATGACAGTAATATGTTGCTGATACCTACACCAGGAAGAGTCAGAACAGAGGAAAAAAAATTATAGAACAATTTCCCTAATCAATATTAGTGCAAAAATTTTAAACAAAATATTAGAATAGTGATTATAGAAAATAATATACTAAGATAACATACTTTGAACCAGTATGATTTATACCAGGAATGCAAAGTTAGAAAACTATCAGCACAACTGACCAAATCAATAACAAATCTAAGAACAATAACAAATCTAAGATAAATAAAATGATTTTTTCAATAGATGCTTTTGAAAAAATACTATTTCAGTTAAAACACTAGTCAGCATAGGAATAAATAGACTGTTACTTAATAGTATACCTTAAACATGATATCTATTGAAAACCATCAATAAGCATTATCGTATTTCTCCATGTATAAGACACACCTTTACTTTGGAGCCCAAAATTTGAAAAAAATGTACTGCATAAAGTTGTTGAACTCAAGTTTTATTCATCATGAAATTCAAGGACCTTCTATACTATTCATAAGGGTTGGTTTTTGGGGAACTCTTTTTTGGGGGATTGGTGGATTCTCTACATTTCTATTTTGCCCTTTGCTTCTAGGATATCAGGACAATTTTCCTGTAGTATTTCTTTGCACATGATTTCAAGGCTCTTTTCCTGATCATGAATTTCAGGTATTCCAATAATTTTTAAATTATCTTTCCTAAATATGTTTTCCATATCAGTTTAATTTTTCAATGAGATGTTTCACATTTTCTTCTACTTTTTCATTTTTTTTTGGTTTTGAAGTATTGAGTCCTGATTTCTCGTAAATTCATCAACCTCCCTCAGTTCTATTCTTTGTCTGAGGGATTTGTTTTCCTCAGAGTTTTCTTATCTCTTTATCCATCTGGCCAGTTTTGTTTTTTTTAACCATTCTTCTCCTCAATAGCTTTTTGAACTGTGTCATCCATTTGAACTAAGCTGGTTTTTAGCATGCTATTTTCTTCAGCATTTTTTTTGGATTTCCTTGACTAAACTGCTGACTTCATTTTCATGTTTTTCCTGCTACTCTCTCATTTTTTTTCCCCAGTTTTTCTTTTAATTCCCTCATTTGATTTTCAAAGTCTTTTTTTGAGTTCTGTCATAGCCTGAGCCCAATTTCTGTTTTTCTTGGAGTCTTTAGATGCAGGAGCTTGTGCTTCCTCATCTTCAGACTGAGCATTTTGATCCTTCTTGGGCTCATATGTAAAATATTTCTCAATGGTGTTCCTCTTTTTTCTCTGCTTGCTCATCTTGCCAGCCTTAGCCTGTTTTGGGGGTGCTTCCTGACCTTTTGGGACACTCCCACAAGGATCTCAGTGTGTGAGGCTCTGTCTTCCCTCCTGATCTGTGAATGACCATATGCTCCCCCCTCTGCCACAGGGCTGAGGTGCGGGGGGCCTTGCTGTTCTATTGGGGGGGGCTAGACTATGGTCAGAATCTGAATGTGGTCAGAACCTCAGAGTTGAGTCCTGTTCCAGGGGCAGAGGACAGAGCTCAACAGTCTCTCTCTTCACTCCCCTCCCTAGGTTCAATGGGCTCATGCCCTGGGGGCTCCTGCTTATGGGCTCCACCTGCTTCTGTTTCCTGGAACTGGACTGCATTGGCCAAGCTGCCTGCTGCATGCCCTGAGGGCTGGGCTTCTAGTTCTGCTCTGGCAGAGGTCCCCCAGCTGTTCACCCAATTTGTGCCCAGTGCTCCCTGGGGCACAGGTCAGGAAACTCCCCCCACTGCTGTGAGCCGGGGCCCCCAGAACCCTGGAGCTGCCTCCAGGAAACTGAAGTTCTTTCCCTCTAGCATGCCACCTCTTTGGTGGGCCACCCCTCCAACCCCGGGAAGCAGAGCATTTCTGCTCTTTACCAGATTACCTTGAGTAGGAGCACTGCCTCACTGGGTCCCTCCCTCTGTGGGTTCTGTCTCTCGAAAATTTAGTTAGAGTCCTTCGTTTTAAGATTTATGAGAGAGTGCCTAAGACAGGATCTGCTCTTATCACCATCTTGGCTCTGCCTAAACTAAGAAATTAAATGAAAACAAGTATAAAACACTTTTCAAACAAATAAAATCACATCTAAATAAATGGGCAAGTATTCATGGCTCGTGATGAAAATGACAATTCATATAAAATACATAGTTTATTCAGTGCCATTCCATCAAACTTCCAAAATTACTATATGAGCTAGAAAAAAGAGTAACTAAATTCATATGGAGAAATAAAAGATCAAAAATATCAAGGGAATGAATAAAAATACTGCAAAGGAAGGAGGGCAGCCATAACAGATCAAAAAAGTATTATAAACAAATCATCAAAATTATTTGGTACTAAGAAATAGAGTGGTGGTTCAGTGGAAGAGATTAGATGGAAAACAATAGTTGTAAATGATGACAATAATCTGCTGTTTGATAAACCAAAAATTGCAGTTTCTAGTATGAGAACACACTCGTTGAAAAAAAACTGTTGAGAAAACAAAAGATAGTCCAACAGAAACTAGGCATAAACTAACATCTCACACCCTCTAGTAAGATAAGGTCAAAATGCATGACATATTTAGACATAAAAGATGATATCATAAGCTGATGAGGTGAATAATGAAAGGTTTATCTGTCAGATCTAAGGAAAGGGAAGCAGTTTGTAACCAAAGGGATAAAGAACTTTGCAAAATCAAAATGAATAATTTTGATTACATTAAATTGAAATGTTTTTGCACAAATGAAAGTAATGTTGCCAAGATTAACAAGAAGACAGTAAGTTGGGGAACAATTTTAATAGTGTTTCTGGGAAGGGACTCATCCCTAAAATATATAGAGATGTGAGTCAAATTTATAAGAATACAAGTTATTCCCCAATTTATAAATGGTCAAATGCTATGTAAATGAAATTATCTGATGAATTAAAGCTAGTTGCAGTAACATGAAGAAATGGTCTGAATCATTTTTTATTAGAAAAATGCAAATTTAAACAATTCTGAGGTAGCAGCTCATACCTATCAGATTAATCCATATGATTACAAAGGAAAATTGCCAATATTGGAGGAGATGTGGGGAAACTGGGACATTAATGCATTGTTGATGGAGTTGTAAACTGATGTAAACATTTTGGAGTGCAAGTTGGAATTACACCCAAAGCAATAAAATTTTGCATATTCTTTGATCCAGCAATATTGCCTTTTCTAGGCCACATACCAAGGGGATTGCAAAAAAAGGATAAAAAAAACTCACATGTACAAAATTTAATAGCTCTTTTGTCATAGCAATGAATTGGACAGTGAGGGGATGCCCATCAATTAGGGTATGACTGAACAAATTGTGACATATAAATGTGATGGAACACTTTTTCTAAATGAAATCAAGAGGGTCAGGCCTTCAGAAATGTCTGGAAAGATTTACATAAACTGCTGCTGTGTGAAGTGAGCAGAATCAGAAGAACATTGCAGTCACTAACAGCCATATTGGGTGACTAACAATTATGATGGACTTGTTCATTCCATGAGTGCAATAATCAAAGACAGTTCTAAATAACTTGTAATGAAAAATACCATCTATATTCAGAGAACAAACTATGGAGTTTATATGTAGACCAAGGCATACTATGTTCAACTTTTAAAAGTATATATGTATATGGGAATATATATACACATATATACTTTTAAAAGTTGAGCATACATACATATGTTTGATTCTTGTTTTACAGCATGATTAATTTGGGTTCATGTTAACAAAATTACACATGTATAACCTATATTACAATTGATTCTTTCTGGCAGAGGCAGGAGAGGGGGAAGAAAGGAAGGAGAGGGGGGGGGGAAGTGAAACTCAAAGCTTGGCAAAGAAGGATTGTTGAAAACTTGCATTAGATATGGTTAGAAAAATGAGTAAATAATTTTTTTAAAAAGAAACCTTAAATAATTCCGTTAAATGGAAATACAAATGATTAGGCAAAAATAATAAATTGTGTGATACAAAGTAAAACAGGGATATTTATATTTCTAAATACTTATATGAATAAAATACGAATGAACACATCAATGAACTGGATATGCAACAAAAATTAATTAAAATTTCCCAGTAAAACAACAAATAGTAGTCTTTTAAGCTGGAGAGATTTAGTAAAATTGAATGTATCAAAATTGAATTCATAAATAAATCTTGGTATTGGTTTTATGAATAAAATAGAACAGAAGCATGATTTATTAATCTAATTTTAAGAAGGAAGAAAACCAAATCAAGGGTATAAAACATAAAAATATAAATTTACTAACAATGAAGAAATTAAACACTTATTGGGACAAATTTTGTCCCCTTTGTATGCAAATAAATTAGATAATCTAAGTGAAATAGAAGAATGTTTACAAAAATATAATTGTCTATATTAAAAGACAGGGAAGAAAAATATTTAAAAAAAGAATTTGGGACTTCTGAGGTGGAGCCAAGATAGCAGTATGAAGCTAGCATGCTCCTGGAGATTTTCTCTACACAACATTAAATGAAACCTATACACAGACATTAGAGCTACACATCCCACCAAAAACAAGTTTTCAATTGAATATGTCATGAAGCACCTTTAGTGAACATTTGTCCCTTAGGGGGAAAAAAGGGAAATAAAACTTGGTCTGTTGGGATAATAGGAACACCATTTGGAGGTTTTAATCCACAGTGTTCCTGGCAGCTGGAAAACAGCACAGGTCCTGGTAGTTAGATAGCAAATCAGAAAACAGGTTGCCAAAGCCAAAGTCTGAACCCTGGGAACACTGGGGCAAAGACAAAACTAGGTTGGGAATAAACCATTGCACAGACAGAGTTTGGACATAAAGGAGGAAATAGCCCTATGGGTAGGGAAACCCTGGTTTGCATACAGAACATCTTGACCAAAGTTAAGCCATGGATTAAACCCCAATCCCAACACAAAAAGTTTGGTTATATACTCCCTATTCACCAGGAGCAGAACTCAAACAATTAAAATGAGCAAAAAAAACTGAAAGATTGATAACCATAGCAAGATAATTTAAAAAATGTATCCTCAGAAGCAGAAGTCAGTGAAAATTTTCCTACATGGGAAGTCTCAAAGGAGTCTATGAATGATTATTATTATCATTATTAAGTGTCTCAGTCTGTATTTGAACTCAGGTCCTCCTGACTCCAGGGGTGATGCTTTATCCACTGTACCAACTAACTGCTCCCAGAACTCTATGACTTAGCCTCAAATCCAAAATGCCATAGAAGGTCTTAAAAAAGAATTGATAAACCAAAGATGAGAGGAGGAAGGAAAATGAAAAACAAAGAAATGAAGTTATGCAGGAAAATAGTGAGAAATTGACTATACAAATCAATTCCTTTAAAATTAAAAATAGCCTGGGGTGGCTAGGTGACATAGTGTATAGAGCACTGGCCCTGGAGTCAGGAAGAACTGAGTTCAAATCCAGCCTCAAACATGTAATAATTACCCAACTGTAAAGTAAAATTCACCAATTAGAAAAGAAAATGCAAAATCTAACTGAAGAAAATAAAATCCTAAAAATTAAAATTGAACAAATAGAAGCCAATGAAGTCATGACACATCTAGATTCCATCAACAAAGGATTAAAAAAGGTTAAAAAATTGAAGAAAACGTAAAGAAAAATAGACAACCTAGAAAATAGTTCCAAGAGAGATAACTTATAAATCATTGACCTACCAGAAAGCATAGATAAAAAAAGACATGAAGATATCCTGTGCTGGTCAGTTCTGTGCAGGTGTCTCCCATAAATTACAATCAATTATGCAATATTGTGAGAGATCTTCAATCAATCCTAGCAACCATTAATTTCACTTTGAATGATAGTACTCTCAATACATTAAAAACAAAAAGGAGAAGGCTAATCATTATTTGATACATATGCAAGTGAAGTGGTACAAAGATCTAGTATAGTAGAGGGAAAGAAGGGAGGGTGTGAACACAGAGTAAAACCTATTCAATATTTTTGGCTAAGAGAGGGAATGAAAGGACTTCCATGGTGGAGGAAAGATGGCATTGTGAAACTAACATGTTCCTGGAGTTTTTCCCTCTCAAAGATAGAAACCTCTGAACTGACATTTAAGCTACAGATTCCATCAAGTCTAAGAGAAGACCCAAAGAAGTTTTCACCAGTAGACTTTGTGAAGGATCTTCAGTGAATGTCTCTCTCCTTGGGAGAAAGGGGAAGTAAAGCCAAGGAGATAGAAGAGAAGGAAAGTCAATGGGAGGCTTTTAGCAATAGTGCAATCCAGGTCCCAACAGCCTGACCACAACAGAGGTCCCAGCAGATAGTGAGAAATCCAGCAGGAAGGAACCCAACCCCAAAGTGTGAACCGTTGGAGCACTGGGACAGAAGACAGGACAGTGTCTGCTAACTCAGAATCTGGAAACAAAAGAAGAAATAAACCTCTGAAAAGAAAAGGCTGAAGTCCATAGATAACACCTTAGCCAAAGAGTAGCCAGGGATCAGACCCCAACTCCAGGAAAAAAAAAAAAAAACAACTTGAATCTATACTCCCTATATGCCAGGAGCAGAGCTAAGAGAACAAAGATAAGTAAAAATGCTAAAAGAGTACTCACTGTAGAAAAATTTTTTTGCAGATAAAGATGATAAAAATGCCATGTTGGAAGAAGACATCAGTGAAAAGCCACTCACAGGGGAAGGCTCAAAAGAGTCTAGGAATTAGATTAAAATCTAGTAGTTTATAAAAGAACTTAAAAAAGAATATAAAAAGCCAAAGAAGAGAGGAAGAAGAAAGTTGAAAAACAGAAATGATAGTCATTCAGGAGAATTATGAAAACTTGATGAGAGAATTCAGCATCATTTTCTTTACTTTTAAAGATTTTTATCTATTTTGAGTTTTACAATTCTTCCCTAATCTGGCATCCCATTTCCCCACCCACCCACAGAAGGTAATTTACCAGTATTTACATTGTTTCCAGGGTAAACACTGATCCAAATTGAATGTGGTGAGAGAAAAACCATATACTTAAGGAAGAAAAATAAAGTATAAGAGATAGCAAGATTGCATAAAAAGATATCTGTTTCCCCCCTAAATTAAAGGCAATAGGCTTTGGTCTTTTTTCAAACTCCACAGTTATTTATCTGGATACAGATGGTATTCTCCATCACAGACAGCCCCAAATTGTCCCTGATTATTGTACTGATGGAATGAGCAAATTCATCGAGGTTGATCATCACCCCCATGTTGCTGTTAGGGTTTACAATGTTTTTCTGGTTCTGCTCATATCATTAAGCCTCAATTCATGAAAATCCCTCCAGCCTTCCCTGAATCCCCATTCAGCTTGATTTCTAATAGAACAATAGTGTTCCATGACAGACATATACCACAGTTTGTTAAGCCATTCCTCAATTGAAGGATATTTACTTGATTTCCAATTCTTTGCCAACACAAATGAGGCTATTACGAATATTTTTTGTCCAGTGATTTTGTACCCTTTTGCATTATCTCTTCAGGTTATAGACACAGGAGTGGTATTGCTGTATCTAAGGGTATGCACATGTTTGTTGCCCTTTGGGAATAATTTCTCCCCAGAAATGTTGGATGAGTTTGCAGCTCCAACAACAATGTATTTTAGCGTCCCAGATTTTCCACATCCCTTCCAACATTGATCCTTGTCCTTTATGGTCATAATGGCCAATCTGAGAGGTATGAAGTGGTATCTCAGAGATGCTTTAATTTGCATTTCTCTAATAAGTAATGATTAAGAGCAATTTTTCATTTGACTATGGATCAGTTTGATTCCCTCATCTGTAAATTGCCTTTGCATATCCTTTGACCATTTGCCAATTGGGAAATGGTGTGTTTTTTTAAAAAGTTTGACTCAGTTCTCTTTGTATTAGAAATGAGTCCTTTGTCAGAAATATTAGTTATAAAGATTATTTCTTAGTTTACTACATTTTTTTATTTTTAATACAATGTTTTTTTCTGTGCAAAAGCTTTTTAATTTAATGTAATCAAAATCATCTAGTTTGTTTTCATGATGTTCTCCATCTCTTCCTTAGTCATAAACTTCTTCCATTTCTATAGATATAACAGCTAAATTACTCCTTGATCTTCTAGTTTGCTTATAATATTTTTTTAATGTCTAAATCCTGTATCCATTTGAATCTTATTTTTGTATATGGTGTGAAATGTTGGTCTAATCCACATTTCTGCCCTACTAAATTCCAATTTTCCCAACCATTTTTGTCAAAGAGAGTTTTTATCCCAATAGTTAAACTCTTTGGGTGTATCAAACAGCAGATTACTACAATCATTTCTTGCTATTGTATCTAGTCTATTACCCTGATCCTCCACTCTATTTCTTAGCCAATACCAGACAGTTTTTATGATTGATGCTTTATAATATAATTTTTGATCTGGTAGGGCTAAGCCACCTTATTTTGCACATTTTTTCATTAAATCCCTAGAAATTCTTGAATCCATATGAATTTACTTATGATGTTTTCTAAGTCATTTAAGTAAATTTTTGGAATTTTGATTGGCAGGGTACTTAACAGGTAGTTTAGTTTTGATAGAATTGTCATTTTTTTCCCCATTAGCACAGCTTATCCATGAGCAGTTGATGTTCGCCCATTTATTTAAATCTGAATTTATTTGTGTGACAAGCAATTTGTAATTGTTTTCAAAAATTTCTGAGTCTGCCTTGGCAAATAGACTCCCAGGTATTTTGTATGGTCTGAGGATACTTTGAATGGGATTTTTCTTTCTAGGTCTTCCTGCTGCATCTTGCTATTCATATATAGAAAAGTTGAGGATTTATGAGAGTTTATTTTATATCCTGTGACTTTGATAGTTGCTAATTGAGATTTGAATCTTCCTTCCTAGTTCTAATTCCTTCAATTTCTTTTTCTTTTCTTATTTCTTAAGCTAACATTTCTAATACAATTTTGAATAGCAATGGTGATAACAGGCATTGTTGTTTCACCCCTGATCTAATTGAGAATGCCTCTAGCTTATCTACAGTGTATGTAATGCTTACTTATGGTTTCAGATAGATATTACTTTTCTTTCTAAGTAACAATACATTTATTCCTAAACTCTCTAGTGCTTTTAGTAGGAATTGCTGTTGTATTTTGTCAAAGTCTTTTTCAGCATCTATGGATATAGTCTTATGATTTCTGGTAAGTTTGTTAATGATATAATTAATTATACTAACAGTTTTCCTAATATTGAACCAACCCTGGATTCCTGGAATAAATCCTACTTGGTCAAAATGTAAAATTTTCTTTCTCTGTTTTAACTCTTCCTGGTTTAGGTATCAGCACCATATTGGTGTCATAGAAAGAGTTAAGCAGAGTTTCAACTTTCCATACTTTTCTACAGAGTTTATATAGAATTGGAACCAATTGTTCCTTAAAATGTTGATAGAATTCACTTGTGAATCCATCTGGCCCTGGAGATTTTTTTCTTAGAGAGTTCAATGATGACTTCTTGAATTTCTTTTTCTGAGACAAGGTTGTAATGTATTTAATCTTCTCTTCATTTAACCTGGGAAACTTATATTTATATATATATATATATATATATATATATATATATATATATATTATATAATATATAATATATATATTCATTCATTTCACTTGGATAGTAAAATTTATTGAAATAGAGTTGGGCAAATTCATTCTGAATTATTACTTTAATTTTGTCCTCATTGGTAGTGAGTTCACATTTTTAACTAGTCATTTGGTTTTCTTCTTTCTTTTTTTCAACCAAATTGACTAGAGATTTATCGATTTTATTGGTTTTTCATAAAACTAAATCTAGGTTTTATTCATTAATTCAATAGTTTTTTTTGCTTTCAATTTTATTATTTTTCTCCTTTAATTTTTATAATTTCTAATTAGGTATTTAAATGGTGTTTTTTTGTTCTTTCTCTAATTTTTATAAGTTGGACATTTATTTCATTGATTTATTCTTTAACTAATTTTTTCATGTAAGTATTTAAAGATATAAAATATCTCCTGATAGCCGCTGTGAGTAAATCCCATAGATTTTGGTATGTTGTTTCATTATTGTTGTTATCTATGAAAAATTAAATAATTCTATAATTTGTTGTCTGATGCACTCATTTATTTTAAAATGAAGTTAATCAGTTTCCAACTAATTTGGGGCCTATATTTGCCTGGTCCAATATTGCCCATGATTTTTATTGCATTATGATTTGAGAAAGATGTATTCACTGTTTCTGCCTTTGTCCAATTGATCATTGGGTTTTTATGCCCTAGTACATGGTCAATTTTTCTGTAAGTGCCATGTACTGTAGAAAAAAAAGCAGATTCCTTTCTGTCTCCATTCAATTTCCTCCATAGTTCTATCAAATCTAGGTTTTCTAACAATCTATTTACCTCCTTAACTTCTTTCATGTTTATTTTGATTTGATTCATCTAAATGTGAGACTGGGAATTTGAAGTCTCTCACTAGTAGAGTTGTGTTGCCTATGTCTTCGTGTAATTCTTTCAGTTTCTCCTCTACGAATCAATATTCTATCCCCATGGGTATATATATATATATATATATATATATATATATATATATATATATATATATATTCAGTATTGAAATCACTTTATTGTCTATGGTACATTTTAGTAGGATATAATTACCTTCCTTAACTCTTTTAAAGCTATCTATTTTTGTAGCTATTTTGTCTGAGATAAAGATTGCTACCTCTGTTTTTTTCACTTCAGCTGAAACAAAATATATTTTGTTCCAATCTTTTACTTCTAGTCTTTATGTATCTTTCAGCTTAAAATGAGTTTCTTGTAAGCAGCATATTGAATGATTCTGGTTTTTAATCCACTCAGCTATTCCCTTTGATTTTAAGGGAGAGTTCATCTGATTCACATTCACAGTTATAATTTCTAAGTCTTTATTGCCCTCCATGCTGTCTTCCATCTGATTGCATTTTTCTCCCTTTATCACATTATCCATGTTACTGCCACCTTCAGTGGCAGTGTGTTTGCCCTCATATCCACCCCTCCACTTTCTGTCCCCTTTTCCCCTTTGTCCCTTTTTCCTTCCCTTCATTCTGTTAGTGGCCCTTTTACTCCCCCTGCCTGTCTCTGTTCCTTCTCCCCTTTGCTCTTTTAATACTTGAAAGGTAAAACATTTCATGAGTTAATTGAATGTGTGTGTGTGTGTGTGTGTGTGTGTGTGTGTGTGTGTGTAAGTAAAATTTAAGCCAAGTCTGATGAGAAGATTCAAATGTTTCTCATCTCGTTCCTTCTTCCCCTCTATTACAACAGGTCTTTTGTTCCTCTTTATGTAATGAGATTTGCCCCATTAAATCCCCTCCGTCCTCCTGTCCCCTTCCTGTCTCCCTTTTTAAGGTGGTAGTGTTTTAAAATCATTCTATCTGAATCACAGAAAATTATGAGTATCCATCACTTCTGGTTAAATATATTCACTCTATTAGACTTATAATTCTTGAGAGTTATTAGAGTCTTTCTCCAAAACTGATATACAACCAGTTTCTTCCCATTGGATAGCAGTCTTATGGATAAGTCACGAGTGTCCATCACTTTTAGCTAAGTATATTCTCTCTGACAGAGTTACAATTCTCTAGTGTTATGAGAATCTTTTTCCATGCTGGGATATAGCCAGTTTCATCTTATTGGATAGAAGTTTTATTTTTCTCTTTACCCCGCCTCCCCTTTTTTGCCCTTTCATGTTTCTCTTGAACATCCTGTTTGATGTCCAAATTTTTTATTTAGCTCTGGTCTTTTTTATCAGGAACTGTTGTAAGTCTCCCGTTTCATTAAATGCCTATCTTTTCCCCTGGAAGAGAAGGCTCAGTTTTGCCAGATAGTAGATTCTTGGCTGCATTCCAAGATCCCTTGCTCTTTGGCATATTGAATTTCTGGCCCTTCCATCCTATAATGCTGATGCAGTCAGGTCATATGCAATCCTTACTGTGGCTCCTTGATATTTAAATTGTCTCTTTCTGGCTACTTGAAAGTTTTTTTTTTCTTTTATCTGATAGTTCTGGAATTTGGTCACACAACATTCGTTGGTGTTTTCATTTAAGGATCTCTTTTTGGAGAGGATTGCTGTATTCTTTCGACAACTGTTTTTGACCTCTGGTTTCATGATATCATTTCAATTTTTCATCACTAAATTCTGTATTATTATGTTTAGGCCTTTTTTTCTCTTCAATGTTTTCAGAAAGACCTGTACTTCTCATGTCATTGCTCCTTGATGTATTTTCAAGGTCACTGGTTTTGCTGATGAGGTATTTTACATTTTCTTCTATTTTTTCTATTTTTTTTTTGGCTTTAACAGACTCTTGCTGTCTCATGAAGTCATTAGTTTCCACAGACTCCATTCTTTTTTTTTTAAGAGAAGAATTTTCTTCATTTATCTTTTGTAACACCTTTTCCAATTGGTCAATTCTATTTTTGAAAGAGTTTTGCATTTGACCAGTAGAGATTTTGAGAGAATTGTTTTCTTGTTACAAAGTGTTAATATTCTCTCTCAAATTTTCTGATTGCTTTTGTTTATAGGTTTTTGCAAGGCAGACAGGTTTAAGTGAATTGCCCAAGGCCACATAGCTAGGTAATTATTAAGTGTTTGAGGCAAGAGTTGAACTCAGGTACTCCTGACTCCAGGGCCAGTGTTCTATCCACTGGGCCACCTAGCCAACCAAATGCCACCTTGCCACCACTCCGATTGCTTTTTAAACCTCTTCCTTATTTCTTCAAGGAAGTCTTTCTGTGCTGGAGAGCATGCCATATTCTCATCAGTGGTTCTGGGTCTCTCTGAGTTAGTGTTTTTTCCTTCCAAGAATTTTTCTATGGACCCTCCTTTCACTGGCTTTTCTTCATTTTCCTAAGACCTTGTGTGGGGGAGGTGCTAGTTCACAGAGGTTTGTTTTTGGCATCCCTAGAGGCTTTACTCCCTGAGTGTAATACCTCCAGCTGACTAGTAGGTGGTGTTAGAGGTTTTGCTCACTGAGTGTGATATCTCCATCTGGCCAGTAGTGGGTGCTCTTTGCTTTTTCTGGAGTGTCTGTGACATTGATTGAGGCCCTCTCCCTTGGCCTAGTGGGAGTGGTTGAAGCTGCTGAATACTTTTATCTTTGATCAATGGTGGGCTATATCCTGGGTTGAGGTAATTGCTCTCCCTATTCACAGCTGAGGTGGTTCTGCTGCTCGGCCTTAGCCTGGTACAGAAGGTGGGCTGTAATTATCTGTGTTTTTGGAAGAGGCTTCTCCCGAAATGAAGGTATGGACTCTAAGTTCTTCCTGACCAGAGGAATACAGGGATCGATGTCTGTGGCTCTCCCACACTGGAACTCTCCCTCCAGCCCTGTCAGCAAGCTCCAGATGGTCAGTGCCACCACCAATGCCTCTGCTCCCTAATTGACTCATGCCCCATGGTCAACCAGGCTCTAGCCCCACCACAGATCAAGCCAGTGCAGTTCTCAGACCCCCAGGCTCCCAAACCACTGCCCCATCACTAATAAGGCTAATCGGAGGCTAATCCCGGCTCCCAGGCTCTCACCCAGTCCAGTGCTCCTGGCAGCTTCTACCTTCTGTGCCCGGACTGGATTGCTGAAGACAAATAGTGAGGTAGGTGTTCTCCTGGATTTTATTTCTGGGTTTTGTAGATAACATTTCTGTTAAGAGGTTGGTTTCATATTATATATGATGGAAGATAAGGAGACCTTTAGCAGTATACCTGTCTTGTCTCCACCATCTTGGCCAGAAGGCAAATTCAACATCTTTAAAAAGGAAAAGTGAAATGTAATTTAAGAAATTTAAATGTCAAAAATTAGAACTGAACAAATAGAAACTAATGAATCTACTAGAATATAAGAATCCATCAAACAAAATAAAAAGGTTGAAAAAATTGAAAACCCAAAGTACCTTTAGAAAAAATGAACAATCTGGGAAGTAGATGCAGAAGAGATAATCTACAAATCATTAGACTACCAGAAAGCCTGAGATCAAAAGAGGATCCTGGAAAACTTTATGCAGGAAATTATCAGAGAAAATTGTCCAAATCTGCTAGAACAGGAAGACAATATAATCATTGAAAGACTACACAGAACCCATTCAGAAAGAGATCCCAGGATAAAAAATCCAATAACTATTAAAGCCAAATTCCAGCACTCTCAAATAAAGGAGAAAATACTGCAAGCAGCAAAAAGGAAATAATTTAAAAACAAAGGAAACAGAATCAGACTTACACAGGATCTATCAGACTCCACATTAAAAGGCCAGAGGACCTAAAATACATTGGAGGGCAAAGGACCTGGGATTATAATCAAGAAATTACTATCCTGTAAAATTCAGTATATACTGTTGGGGGAAAAGATGAATGTTCAACTAAACAGGGGGCTTCTATAATTTCCTAAAACAAAGACCAGAATTAGAAAGAGAATTCTCTGAACTCAAGTGATGCACAAAAAGGTAAATAAAAAGCGGAAGGACTACACAAGACGAATGTTAGTCAAAACCATAGAATTTTATACAACCCAGACTTCCAGCCAAGATGGCAGAAAGAAGACAGGAACAGTTCTAAAATCTCCTGCTCTTTCCTCATAAATAATAGGAAACAAACTTCTTCACAGAAATCTGATCAAGAAAACCCAGAAAAGCCAGGAGAAGAACATCTACCTCAGGTTTTGTCTTCTGCAATTGTAGGTGAGTGGGGGGGCAGAGGGTGGGCTCTGCTGGGAGCTGGGGATTGGTGAGTACTTGGGAACTTGGATTAGCTGGGGATTAGCCTGATGAGTGGTGGGGCTGGATCCAGGGAGCCTGAGGACCCAAGAACCACACCAGCTTGAAGAGTGGCTGGACTAGATTGTGGCCAACAGCTGGGATTGGGTCAACTAGGGAGCAGAGGCATTGGTGGTGGTGCTGACCATCTGGAGCTTGCCAGCAGGACTGGAGGGAGAGTTCATGTGTGGGAGAGCTGAAGACCTTGATCCCTGAGCCCTTCTGGTCAGAAAGAACTCAGAATCCACACCTCCATTTCAGCTGAATCCTCTTCCCAGAACAAAAACTGTTACAGACTACTTTTGCCCCAGGCTCAGGTGTGTGAGCAGCAGAATCACAGTCAGCTGTCAATAGGGAAAGTGATTACCTTACCCCAGGGTATAGCCCATCATTGATGGAAGACAAAAGTACTTAACAGCTTCAACCACATCAGACCAAGGATTATTACCTTTAATTTAGTAAAAAAAAAATGAATATCTTATTGTCTGATCTTGTTATCTCTTGTACTTTATTTTTCTTCCTTAAAAATATGATTTCTCTCTCATCGCATTCAATTTAGATCAATGTATTACCATAGAAACAATGTGAAGACTAGCAAAATGACTTCTGTGGGGAGTGGCGGAAGATAAGGGGAAAAATTGTAAAACTCAAAATAAATCTTAAAAAAAATTGTTTACAACCCTAAAACGGGAAATATTTCACTTCCAACTCTTGAGAATTGTCCTACTTTTAGGATAATTTAAGGGTCAAATATAATTGAAGAGATTAAACTTAGAGGATATGGTTATTGTTGGGTCTTATCTCTCCACTGAAGAGATCCAAACCAACATCACTATATTTGAGACAAAAAGCCCTGATGAAAAGCAGGAATGGTAACTCAATACTTGAATGTCTCAGGATCCTTTAACCCCCTCCAATTCTTATGTGCTGACAAAGATTAGCCTTTTCTCTGATGAGGGCATCATAAACTGGGTAGTACTGAGTCAGAGTCTCCCATAACTTACAAATAGTTGTAATGTTCTCAAGCTAGACCTTCAGTGTCCCGTTACTTAGAGTCCTTTAAGATTCTTATGGCTAATTAAATCAGGGTTTGGTTTAATCCTAACATCACTTATCAAGGGTTAAGCAGCCTGTGAGAGGAGTGTTGGACTGTGGGAGAAAAATAGCCTTGGGGAGGCCAGTACAAATAGTTTATGAAATGATTTGGCTTTGGATGACACTTTGGCTCAAGAGGATCATGTGCCTTGGGGGTAATTTAAAAGGGGAAAGGAAAATTCTAGACTCTTGAAAAGTGCACTTATAATGAGACAACGAGGGGAGGGTACTTAGTGATTTTGAGGCAATGCTACTTATCAATAAAGCAATCAATCAATCAGTCTGAGCTTGTACTTTGTTACCATTTTGAGCTTCTCAAACATTCAATTAATCAAACTGAGATTAATGATACCTGATTAACAGTACCAGAGTGATAAATAACACTGGGTGAAAAGGCACAAAGACTGATAATTTTAAAGGGAAAGAAGAGAGGGTATGAAAAATGAGTAAATTCTATTCAATTGATTTGGCCCAGAGAGGGAATAAGATAATTTCCCATTTGGGTCTAACAATCTATCCTATTCTAGAGGGAAGAGGGGGTGTAGAAGAATGGAAAGAAATGGGAAGAAGGGACTGATAAAAAAGGACAGCCAAGGATTAAGTGAAAATAAACTGAAAGTTAAATTTTTAAAGAAAAGTTAAAGGGGAAAGGGACTGAAACTTTGTAATAAGAGGAAAAAGTGAAAAAAAATTAAGGGGAACATTAAAGGTAACATTTATACCAGTAGGCAGGGAAGGTTCAATATTAGGAAAACATTCAACAGAATTGAACATATCAAGAGCAAAATCAATAAATATCATATGATTATCTAAATAGATGTTGAAAAATCCTATTATAAAATATACCATCCACACTCATTAAAAATACTAGAAACTTTAAGAATGAATGCAATTTTTCCTTAAAATAATGAATAGTATCTATATAAAATCAACAACAAGCATATATGGATCTGCGGGGTGGAGCCAAGATGGCTACAAGAAGGGATCGAGTCTTAGGAGTTCTCTGATAAAACACATAAGCTAAGGACTCTAACTAAACTTTAGAGAGACAGAACCCACAGAGGGACCCAGTGAGGCAGTGCTCCTACTCAAGGTAACCTAGAAAAGAGCAGAAAGGCTCTGCTCCCCAGGGTCAGAGGGGCGGCCCGCCAGAGGGGTGGCCTGCCAGAGCTAAAGAACTTCAGCCTCCCGGAGGCAATCCCAGGGCACTGGGAGCCCTGGCTCACAGCAGTGGGGGAGTTTCCTGAACTGCACCCTGAGGAGCAACAGGCACAAAGTGGGGGAACAGCGGGGGACCTCTGCCAGAGTAAGTATGTGGAGCCCAACCCTCAGGGCACACAGCAAGCAGCTTGGTCATTCTGCAGTCCAGATACGGAAAAGAAGCAAGTGGAGCCAGTAAGTAGGAGCCTCCAGGGCATGAGCCCATTGAGTTGAAGGAGGGGAGTGAAGAGAGAGACTGCAGAGCTCTGTCCTCTGCCTCTGCAACAGGACTCTGGGTCTCTGACCACATTCAGATCCTGATCACAGTCTAGGCCCCCCCATAGAACATCAGGGTCCCCCACTTCAGCCCCATGGCATAGGGGGGCACATATGGTCATTCACAGACGAGGAGGGAGGACAGAGCCTCACACACTGAGACTCTTGTGGGAGTGTCCCAAAAGCTCAGGAAGCACCCCAAAACCAGGCCCAGGCTGGGAAAATGAGCAAGCAGAGAAACAAAAGGAAGACTATTGAGAAATATTTTGCAAATGAGTCCAAAAAGGATCACAATACTCAGTCTGAAGATGAGGAAGCACAAGCTCCTGCATCTAAGGACTCCAAGCAAAACAGAAACTGGGCTCAGGCTATGACAAAGCTCAAAAAAGACTTTGAAAATCAAATGAGGGAGTTGGAAGAAAAACTGGGAAAAGAAATGAGAGAGATGGAGGAAAAACATGAAAATGAAGTCAGCAGCTTAGTCAAGGAAATCCAAAAAAATGCTGAAGAAAATAGCATGCTAAAAACCAGCTTAGGTCAAATGAATAAAACAGTTCAAAAAGTTATTGAGGAGAAGAATGACTTAAAAAGCAAAATTGGCCAGATGGAAAAAGGGGAGGAGGAGAACAAATCCTTCAGACAAAGAAAATAATTCAGGGAGATTGATGAATCTACCAGAAATCAGGAATCAATACTTCAAAACCAAAAAAATGAAAAATTAGAAGAAAATGTGAAATATCTCATGGAAAATACAACTGATATGGAAAACAGACTTAGGAAAGATAATTTAAAAATTATTGGAATACATGAAAGTCATGATCAGGAAAAGAGCCTTGACATCATTTTCAAAGAATTACTACAGGAAAATTGCCCTGACATTCTAAAAGCAGAGGGCAAAATAGTAATGGAGAGGATCCACTGATCCCCCCCAAGAAAGAGATACCCAAAAAAACAACCCCTAGGGATATTATAGCCAAGTTCCAGAACTCCCAAATCAAAGAGAAACTATTACAAGCTTCCAGAAGGACACAGGTCATATATCGTGGTGCCGCAAGTCAGGATCACACAGGACTTAGCAGCAACTACATTGGAAGCTCATAGGGCTTGGAATACAATATCCCGGAAGGCAAAAGAGCTTAGTATGCAGCCAAGAACAAACTACCCAACAAGGCTGAATGTCCTCTTCCAGGGAAAAAGATAGACTTTCAATGAACCAGGGGAATTTCAAATGTTCCTTTTGGAATGGCCAGACCTGAACAGAAGGTTTGATCTTCACATACAGGGCTCAGGACACTGCAGAGAATACAACCAGCACATCCTACTGGCCAGCTGGAGAAATTGTACTCAGTGAGTAAAGCCTCTAGGGATCCCAACACCAAACCTCTGTGAACCAGCTCCTCCCCAACTCAAGGTTTCATCAAAATGTAGAAACATCAGCAGAATAGATGTATCCATAGAAAAATTCTTAGAAGGAAAAGACCCTAACCTCTGAGGAGAATACGATCTAGTCTCCAGCACACAAAGACTTCCTTGAAGAAATAAACAAACAAGAAAGAAATTAGGGAGTTAAATAGATTGTTAGAAAAATTAGATATGGTAGACTAATGGATGAAACTGAATGGGCATAGAAAGGAATATACCGTTTTCTCTGCAGTCCATGGAACTTATACAAACATTGACAATGTACTAGAATATAAAAACCTAATGGTCAACTGCAGAAAGGCAGAAATAGTGAATACATCTTTCTCAGATCAGAATGTAATAAAAGTCATATGCAATACTGGGCCCAGGAGATATAAACCCAGAGCAAATTGGAAACTGAATAACCTCATTGTAAAAAATGAGTGGACCATAAAACAAATCATAGAAAGAATTAACCATTTTATCCTAGATAATGATAATAATGAAACAACATACCAAAACTTTTGGGATTAATGCAAAGCAATTCTCAGGGGATATATTACAGCTCTAAATGCTTATATGAATAAAATGGAGAAAGAGGAAATCAATGAACTAAACATGCAACTAAAAAATTAGAGAAAGAACAAATCAAATACCCCAATCAAATACCAAATTAGAAATTTTAAATGTTAAAGGAGAAATTAATAAAAGCAAAAGCAAAAAACCTATTGAATTAATAAATAAAATCAAAAGTTGGTATTATGAAAAAACCAATAAAATTGATAAACCTCTTGTCCATTTGATTAAAAAAGAGAGAACAAAACCAAATTGCTAACATCATAAACGAAAAAGGTGAACTCATCAACAATGAGAAGGAAATTAAAGTAATAATTTTAAATTATTTTACCCAACTCTATGCCAAAAAATTTGATAATCTAAGTGAAATGGATGAATCTTTACAAAAATATAAGTTGCCCAGGTTAAACGAAGAAGAGATTAAATACCTAAACAACCCTATCTCAGAAAAAGAAATTCAACAAGCCATTATTGAATTCCCTAAAAAAAATCTCCAGGGCCTGATGGATTCACAAGTGAATTCTACCAAACATTTAAGGAGCAATTGGTTCCAATCCAATATAAACTCTTTGGAAAAATAGGGAAGGATGAAACTCTGACTCTTTCTATGAAACCAATATGGTACTGTTACCTAAACCAGGAAGAGTTAAAAGAGAGAGAGAAAATTATAGACCTATCTCCCTGATGAATAAAGATGCAAAAATCTTAAATAAAATCTTAGCAAAACGATTACAACAAGTCATCACTAGGATAATACATTATGATCAAGTAGGATTTATTCCTGGAATGCAGGGTTGGTTCAATTTTAGGAAAAGTGTTAGTATACTCAATTATATCAATAACAAACCTATCAGAAATCATATGATCACATCAATAGATGCTGAAAAATCTTTTGACATAATACAACATCCATTCCTAGTAAAAACACTAGAGAGTATAGGAATAAATGTACTGTTCCTTAAAATAATTAGCAGTATCTATCTGAAACCATCAACAAGCATTATATTCAATGGGGAGAGGCTAGAGGCATTCCCAATAAGAACAGGGGCTAAGCAAGGGTGCAATTATCACCACTACTATTCAATATTGTATTAGAAATGTTAGCATCAGCAATTAGGGAAGAAAAAGAAATTACAGGAATTAAAATTTGGAAGGAAGAGACAAAACTCTCACTATTCACAGATGACATGATGGTCTACCTAGAGAATCCCAAGAAATCATCTAAAAAACTACTGGAAACAATTAGTAATTTTAGCAAAGTTGCAGGTTATAAAATAAATCCCCATAAATCCTCAACTTTCCTATATATGACTAGCAAGAAACAGCAGGAAGAGCCAGAAAGAGAAATTCCATTCAAAGTAACCTCAGACAGTGTAAAATACTTGGGAGCCTATTTGCCAAGACAGATTCAGAATCTTTTTGAAAACAATTATTAAACACTTCTCACACAAATTAAATCAGATTTAAATAACTGGGCAAATATCAACTGCTCATGGATAGGGAGAGCTAATATAATAAAAATGACAATTCTACCAAAACAAAACTATCTGTTTAGTGCCCTACCAATCAAAATTCCAAAAAATTACTTTAATGAGTTAGAAAAAATTGTAAGTAAATTCATATGTAGAAATAAAAAGTCAAGAATTGCCAGGAGCTTAATGAACAAAAAAAAATGCAAACGAAGGTGGCTTAGCACTACCCGATCTAAAATTATATTATAAAGCATCAGTCATCAAAACTATTTGGTATTGGCTAAGAAATATAGTGGTGGACCAGTGGAGTAGACTAGGTGTAAAAGCAGGAGAGGAGTATAGTAATCTGCTGTTTGTTAAACCCAAAGAGTCCGGCCACTGGGATAAAAAGTCCTGCTTTGATAAAAACTGCTGGGATAATTGGAAGTTAGTATGGAAGAAACTAAGATTAGACCAACACCTAACACCCTTTAACAAGATAAGATCCAAATGGTTACAGGACATAGACATAAAAAACAATACTATAAGCAAATTACAAGATCAAGGACTAGTCTACCTGTCAGATCTATGGAAAGGGGAACAGTTTATGACTAAGGAAGAGTTGGAGACACTCACTAAAAACCAATTAGATGATTTTGATTACATTAATTAAACAGCTTTTGCACAGATAAAACCAATGTAATCAAGATCAAAAGAAAAGTAGTAAATTGGGAAACAATCTTTACAATTAATGATTCTGACAAAGGACTCATTTCTAAAATATACAGAGAACTGAGTCATACTTTTTAAAACAAAAAGCCATTCCCCAATTGACAAATGGTCAAAGGATATTGAAAGGCAATTTACAGATGAGGAAATCAAAGCAATCCATAGCCATATGAAAAAATGCTCTAAATCATTAATTATTAGAGAAATGCAAATTAAAGCTTCTCTGAGGTACCAGCTCACACCTCTCAGATTGGCCAGTATGACCAGGAAGGATAATGATCATTGTTGGAAGGGATGTGGGAAATCTGGGCAACTATTACACTGTTGGTGGAGCTGTGAACTCATCCAACCCTTCTGAAGAGCTATTTGGAACTATGCCCAAAGGGCAACAAAAATGTACATACCCTTTGACCCAGCAATACCACTCCTGGGTCTATACCCTGAAGAGATGAGGAAAAAAGGTAAAAACATTACTTGTAGAAAATATTTGTAGCAGCCCTGTTTGTGGTGGCAAAGAATTGGAAATCCAATAAATGTCCTTCAATTTGGGAATGGCTTAGCAAACTGTGGTATATGTATGTCATGGAACACTAGTGTTCTATTAGAAACCAGGAGGGATGGGATTTCAGGGAAACCTGGAGGGATTTGCATGAACTGATGCTGAGTGAGATGAGCAGAACCAGAAAAATACTGTACACCCTAACAGCAACATGGGAGTGATGTTCAACCTTGAAGGACTTGCTCATTTCATCAGTGGAACAATTGGGAACAATTTTGGGCTGTCTGCAAAGGAGAGTACCATCTGTATCCAGATAAGGAGCTGTGGAGTTTGAACAAAGTACAAGAACTATTACCTTTAATTTGTAAAAAAAAAACCCAAAAAAACAGATATCTCATTGTCTGATCTGGTTACCTCTGAGAATTCTGTTCTCTTTAAAGATGTGATTTCTCTCTCATCACACCCAATTTGGATCAAGGTACAACATGGAAACAAAGTAAAGCCTGACTGAGTGCTATCTGTGGGGTTGGGGTGGGGAGATGGAAGCAAGATTGGGAGAAAATTGTAAAACTCAAATAATATCTTTAATAAAAAAAGGAAAAAATAAAATAAAATAAAATAAGTTTAAATTTGTTCTATATAAATTTTATTTTATTTTTTTGAACAACAGTATCATTTATATAACATTTTACCAAAGCACATTCCTTATTATCTTATTTTATTAAAGCCTAGAGATATTAAAAGCAGGACTTAAAGTGCTGACATTGTATACATTTTAGGAACTGGATGAGATTGATGGGAGATGAAAGAGAGATGTATTTAAAATCATTTGTATGTTAGTCCAGAGAAAATTCTTAGAACAAAATTGATCCAAACCCTTCATTTTACAGATGGCCCAGTGGTGCCAAATAACTTGCCAAAGGTTGCACAGCTAGTTAATGTCTGTTCCTGTTTGTAATCCAGGCTCCCTGATTACAATGTCAGCACCATAGCTCTAGGCAGAGAGGGAGAATATTCTCATTGTGCAGTGCCATGTTTTGCTTATTCACAGTCCTGGACTCCTGCTCTCCACTGT
Organism: Macrotis lagotis; assembly: GCF_037893015.1. NCBI lineage: Eukaryota > Metazoa > Chordata > Mammalia > Peramelemorphia > Peramelidae > Macrotis > Macrotis lagotis. The sequence goes on along the minus strand of NC_133664.1, from coordinate 194,114,926 downwards.
GAAACTAGAGACTGCCAGGAATTGATATGACTCTTGAAAGATTGTCCTGGGCCCTTGGGGGACTCAGCCTGCCTGGTGGCTCGGTGGCCCCTTACCAAGGGTGACCAAGAATGCATCCAATTCCTTTTCTTTTTGACTTGTTTTTTTTATTTGATTTAATTCTCTGTATATTTTAGAACTGATTCCTTCGTCAGAAACACTAGTTGTGAAAATTGTTTCCCAATTTATTACATTCATTTTCATCTTGGTTAGAGTGGTTTTGTTTGTTCAAAACCTTTTTAATTTGGTGTAATAAAAAATATCCAGTTTATTTTTTATAAAGTTCTCCATCTCTTTAGTCATAAACGGCTTCCCTTTCCATTGTTCTGACAGGTGAACTACCTCACATGTCCTACAAATTGCTTATAATATTTTCTTTTATGTCTAAATCCTGCATCCATTTTGACCTTACCTTGGTATAGGGTGTGAGATTTTGGTCAATCCTAGTTTCTACCATACTATTTTCCAGTTTTCCCAGCTGTTTTTATTGAAGAATGAGTTCTTATCCAGAAGCTGGACTCTGCCTTTGGGTTTATAAAACAGTAGATGACTATAATTATTTTCTTCTGCCCCTTTTGCATGTAATCTATTCCAATGATTTACTCCTCTATTTCTTTGCCAGTACAATTTTGATTACTGATGCTTTATAATATAATTTTAGGTCTGGTATGACTTAGTCACCTTCTTTTTCATTTTTATTCATATTAATGACTTTTTTGTTCCTCAAATGAATTTAGTTATTTCTTTTCATTCACTAAAGGATTTTTTTGGAAGTTTGATTGGTATGGCACGAAATAAGTAGTTTAATTTAGCTAGAATTCTCATTTGTACTATATTACCTCAGTCTACCCATGATCAATTGATATTTAGATCTTATTTTATTTGTGTGAAAAATGTTTTATAATTGTTTTAATAAATTTTCTGAGTCTGCCTTGGTAAATAGACCCCCAAGTATCTGATGATGTCTGAAGTTATTTTGAATGGAATTTCTCTTTCTATCTCTTACTGCTGTATCTTGTTACTAATATATAGACATGCTGAGGATTTATGAGGGTTTATTTCATATTCTATGACTTCGCTAAGTTTCCTAATTGTTTCCAGTAGTTTTTAGAAGGTTTTTTTAGGGTTCTCCAGGTATCCCATCATATCATCTGCAAAGATTGAGTTTTGTTTCTTCATTCTCAATTGTAATTACTTCAATTTATTTTCTTCTCTTATTGGTAAAGCTAACATTTCTAATACAATATTGAATAGTAGTGGTGATAATGGCCATCCTTGTTTTTTTCCCCTGATCTTATTTGGAATACTTCTATCTTATCCCTATTTCATACAATGCTTGCTGATGATTTCAGATAGACTCTGCTTATAATTTCAAGGAACAACCAATTTATTCCTACACTCTCTAGTGCTTTTAGTAGGAATGGGTATTGCATTTTGTCAAAAAATATTTCAGCATCTATTGAGATAATCATATTTTCTATTAGGTTTTTTAATTGATATGGTCAATTATGCTGAACCAACCCTGCATTCCTGGGATAAATCCTGTGTGGTCATAGTGTATTATCCTGGTGATAACTTGCTGTAATTGTTTCCTAAGATTTTATTTAAGATATTTGCCTCTATATTCATCAGGGAGCTAGGTCTATAATTTTATTTCTCTGTTTTGACTCTTCCTGATTTACGTATCAGCACCATATTTAAGTCATAGAAGGTGTCATTAGGCAAAATTCCATTTCCACCTATTTTTCCAAATAATTTATATAGTTTTAGAACCCATTTTTCCTTGAATGTTTGATAGAATTCACTTAGGAATCCATCTGATCCTGGAGAGTTTTTCTTGGAAATACCTTGATGGATTTTTGAATTTCTTTTTCTGAGATAGAGTTATTTAAGTACTTAATTCCCTTTTCATTTAACCTGGGCAATTTATATTTTTGTAAATATTCACCCATTTAATTAAGATTATTATATTTGTGGGCATACAATTGGGTGAAATGGTTCCAAATTATTACCTTAATTTCCTCCTCATTGGTGATGAGTTCACCTTTTTCATTTTTGATACTAGTAATCGGGTTTACTTCTTTCTTTTTTAATCAAATTAGCCAAAGGTTTATCTATTTTACTGTTTTTTTCATGAAACCAACTCTTGGTTTTATTTATTAGTTTAAAAGTTTTTTTGCTTTTGATTTTATTAATTTCTCCTTCAATTTTTGGAATTTCTAATTTGGCATTTAACTGGAGGTTTTTAACATTTTTTAGTTGCTTGCTCAGATCATTGGTTTCCTTTTTCTCTATTTTATTCATGTAAGCATTTAGAGAGATATAATTTGTCCCCTAATAATTGTTTTGGCTATATTCCTCAAAGTTTTGATGTTGTTCTTATCGTTATTTTCTTGGATGAAATCATTAAGTTGTGCTATGGTTTGTTGTTTGATCTAGTCATTCCTTAAAATATATTGTTTGCAATTAGTTTTAAGTCTATCTCAGCATTATCATTTATTCCATGTGATTTGTATTGCATCATCATCGGAAAAGGATGCATTCAATATTTTTGACTTTATGCATTTGATTATGGGATTTATGCATTTGACCATGTCTTAGGACTATGCCCTAGTACATGGTCAATTTTCATGCCATGTACTGCAGAAAAAAAAGGTATGTTCCTTTCTATTCCTATTCAACTTTCACCAAAAATCAATCGTGTCTAAGTTTTTCAGCATTCTTTTTACCTCCTCAAATTCCTTATTCTTTATTTAATGATTAGATGTATCTCATTCTGAGAGAAGGTGTTTGAGGTCTCCCATCAGTAGAAATTTGCTGTTGAAGACTTCCTGTAACTCATTCAACTTCTCTCAGAATTTGGATGCTATGCTGCTTGTGGCATATATATTTATATTGCAAATACTCCATTGTCTATGGTACCTTTTGGGAGGATATAGTTTCCTTTCTTATCTTTTTTATGGAGATGAACTTTTGAAGTTATTTTGTTTGAGATAAGGATTACTACCCCTGCCCTTTTCACTTCAGCTGATGTATAATATAATCTGCTCCAGCTTTGTACCTTTACTGTACCTGTATCTCTCTGCTTCAAATATCTTTTGATCAGCATATTGTGGGATTCTGGTTTTTAGTCCACATTGCTATTCATTTCAGTTTTATGGGAAACTTCATCCCATTGACAATAAAAGTTACACTTACTCTTTATTGCCCTTCATGCTATCTTCCCCCTGTTTGTATTTTTCCCCTTTTGTCACCTAATCCCTATTTCCAAGTATTTTATTTCTGAATTCCATCTCCTTCAGTGTGTTTAATCTCTTCTATCCAACACCCTCTCTTTTCCCTCCCTTTTCACTTTACCCCTTCATCCGTTCCTCCCTTCTATTAGTCCCTCCTTCCATTCTCTCACTTTCCCCTACTAATACTTGTAGGGTAAGATCAGTTTCTAAACCCAACTGAGTGTATGTGTCAAATCTGATTGATAAGATTCAAACAGTTCTCACAACCTACCTTCTTTCCCTCTGATTCAGTAGATCCTTTCTGCTTCTCTGTGTGATATAATTTATCCCATTCTACCTCCTGCTTCTTCCCATTTCATTTCAACTCCCCTACTTATTTTTCTTAAATTTTTTAAATCATTCCATCAAAATCAACATATCCATACCTTAAATCTAAGTATAATCCCTCTAATCAAGTTACAATTTTCAAAAATTTTGAGAATTTTTCATCTAGTTAGGGATGTAACAGTTTAATATTTTTTTCTTTTTTTCTCTCTTTTTATTTATTCATTCATACATTTATTTACATCCATATGCACATGTACATTTTTAAGTTACAAAATTTCCTTCCACCCTCCCTTCCCACCCCCACCCCCCATGGTGAGCAGGCAGGTTAGCACTGTATAGACATATTTTGGTAAACATTTTTACAGATTAGTTGTTTTTAGTATGAGGAATTAGGATTAAGGTAAAGAGATATATAAGAGATAATTTTATAAGGTGTTCATCAAATTATGATGCAAAATCTAAAAGAATAAAATACTCTCTGAGAAATAGAATAGAAAAATCATTAGCTTTCATTATTTCTCTTCTATTTCTCAGAGAGCATTTTCTTCTTTTAGCTTTTGCATTTACATTTCCATTTGATCAGTTTTATTGTTAAAAGTACTCTTATAGTTTTCCAGTTGTGCAATTATATTTTTAAAGGATTTGTTTTAATTTGTTTTGTTTTTCTTTCTCTGGATGTATGATAACATAGTCCATAGGTGATCTAATAGGACTGTCCTAGCTCTCTGAACTGCTGAGAGCAGCTACATCTAGCATGGTTGATCATCTCACAATATTGCTGTTGAAGTGTACATTGTTCTCTTGGTTCTACTCCCTTTCTTTAGCATCAGATCTAGAAGGTCCCTTGATCTTATTTTTTAACTTTTAAAATTTATTTATTTATTTCAAATTGTACAGTTTTCCCCCCTAATCTTACTCCCCCCCCAAAGAAGACATTCTGTTAGTCTTTACATGGTTTTCATGGTATACATTGATCTAAGTTGAATGTAATTACAGAGAAATCATATACTTAAGGAAGAAAAATAAAGTATAAGGGAGTAAAATTATATAATATGATAGCATTTTTAAAAAAATCAAAGGTAATAGTCTATAGTCTTTGTTCAAACTCTGCATTTCTTTATCTAGATACAGATACCCCAAAATTATTCCTGATTGTTGCACTGATGGAAAGAGAAAGTCCATTAAGTTTGATCATCATCTCCATGTTGCTGTTAGGGTGTACAATGTTGTTCTGATCCTGCTCATCTAGCTCAGCATCAGTTCATGAAAATCCTTCCATGTTTCCCTAAATTCCCATCCCTTCCAGTTTCTAACAGAACAGTTTAATCTTATTGAATAGCAGTCTTTTTCTTTTGCCCTGTTTATTTTTTCATACATCTTGTGAGTTTTTTGTTTGAAGATCAAGTTTTCTGTTTAACTCTGTCTTTTCATTAGGAAAGTTTAAAAAACACCTATTTCCTTAAATGTGCATCTTTTCCCCTTAAATAGAATGTTCACATTTGCTGGGTAGTTGATTCTTGGTTGTAATCTAAGTTCCATTGACCTCCATTACAGCATATAAGAGAACCTTAGGGTCTTTAATATTACTACATCCAGTTCCTTTGTAATTCTGACTGTGGTTCTCGATATTTTGTGTCCTTCTTTCTGACTGCTCAGGGTAGCTAGGTGGCAGCTGAGCAGCTGAGTCACTGGACTAGGTTGACCAGGATAGAAATACCATAGACTCAGGGGCAGCTAGGTGGAGCAGTGGATAAAGCACCCGCCCTGGAGTCAGGAGTACCTGGGTTCAAATCCAGTCTCAGATACTTAATAATTACCTAGCTGTGTGGCCTTGGGCAAGTCACGTAACCCCATTTGCCTTCAAAAAAAAAAAAGAAATACCATAGACTCTCAGTAAGGGGAAATCAGCATCCACTCCCTCATTGGGGTTTGGGACATGGCAAAATGTGGGGTTGTGTCTGATTTATTTGCAAAGGAATACCAGAGATTCTCCCTATTGATCAATAGTCAGAACTGGTGAAGAACTCTGCTGCCTTGAGCTGTTGAAAAAAGTAGAGACACCAGGGACTATCTCCAGGTTTTTTTAAGCCAGGACACCAGCCCCTCCTCTTGGTTCAGAATCTCAGACGCTCACAATACCAGAGGCTTGTAGTCAGGGTGTGGTGGTCCAAACCTGTTCTAAAGGTTGAATGTGGGTACTGGGCACCAATGCAGGTACTTTCCCAGTATGAGGGATGCAACCAAGTCCTAACTCCAAAGCTTCCATTCCCTCAGTTGAGGATCTCAAGTTATTGTCACTGACTTTCTCTGCCTTCTGTATGTTGAGTCTCTGCTCTCTGCCTTGGGCTCCCCACCTCCATTACCCTCAGCAGACCTTCTGGAAGATGTTTCACTCTGATCTTTGCTGTATTCTCTCACTGCAAACTCATTAAGAGTCTTGATTGGGTCAGTTAGGTGGCATAGTAGATAGAGCACTGGCCCTGGAGTGAGGAAGACCTAAGTTCAAATCCAGCATCAGACACTCAGATAACCTAGCTGTGTGACCTTGGGCAAGTCACTTAACCCCATTGGCTTGCAAAAACAAAACAAACTAAAAAAGAGTCTTGGTTTATGACAGTTCTGACAGAAATTCAGGAGTTCTTAATGCAAATCCTGCTTCCTCTTATCCATCTTGACCAGAAGTCTGCTCATAATTTTTTATAGCACAATAGTATTCCATTATAACTCATACCACAACTTGTATAGCCATTCCTCAATTTATGGATATCTCAATTTCTAGTTCTTTGTCAACACAAAAAGAGTTGCTAAAATATTTGTGTAGAAAAAGATTCTTTTACTTTTTTCTTTATGGGGGGGGATAAAGACCTAGTAGTTGTATTGTTGGGCAAAATGTTATGCTCAACTTTATTGCACTTTAAACACAATAGTTGGATCAGTTAACGCTTCCAAAAGGGCATTAGTGTTCACATTTTCTCACATCCCCTCCAACATTTACCATTATCCCATTCTATTATATTAGCTATTTGGATAGGTGTAAGAACTAGCAATGTTTCATTGATTCACCCTCTCTCTGTCTCTCTCTTAATTTCAAGTAGTTTTGATATTACCAATTTATAATATAGTTTGAATTGATGTGCTTCCTGATCACCTTCCTTCACATTTTTCATGATGTTACTTGACTTTAATTTTTGTTCTTCCAAATTGATTTTGTTATTATATTTTCTTCTTATATAAAATATCATTTTTCACAGTTTGATTGGTGTGGTACTAAATAAGTAAATTAATTTAGTCATAATTATTGTTTTTATTAGATTGGATGTCAACCCATGAGCAATTAATAGTTTTTTAAAAGTTAAGATCATCCCGATTTTGTTCTTCCCTGTGATTGCAGTGAATTTCTAGTGTCAGATTCATTTATTTTTTTGCTTGTTTGTTTACTCATTTTTCCAATCTATTTCTTAACTTGCTATTTTATGTTAACGTTTTTGTTTTGCTATTGGAATTTACAAGGCACTATCTCCCATGACAGGATTTTTTTGGCTGTTGTTTTCAGAACTAATTCTGAACACCTGTATGTTTTTTCATTGTTCTAAGATGGCATGAACTAAGGAGAAGTGTTTTCATTGTTCTCCTAGCATATACTGTGGTCTATGAGCAATCACAAGCATTCTTTGCAGCCCTAAAATTTCAGAACTTTAGTGAGTATTTCCCTGCTCCCTTCTAGTATCATGCTGTATTGTACTCTCATTCTTATTCTATGTTTGTAATCCCCTCATGGAGTATGAAATCTTGGTAATCTTTTTCTAATAAGGTGTTTGGCCCCCTTACTATTTGTTTTCTGAGAACTCTGGAAATTGTTGAGTGCTGCTAATTCAATCTTCCCTTAGAACTGCAGTTACTTATAGTGGGTGCAGGTGTTTTGGTTGCTCTTCAGTCCTCTGCCCTTGAAACCTTCCTCCCCAGCCCAGCAACCAAGGGCCTGGAATTTTCCACTGTAGCCCCCTGCAGTACTCTGTCATCCTGTTTACAAAACCCCACTTTCCCCTCACCAGTACCTGTAACTTCAATGAATGTGCTGGCATATCGATTTCCTGCTTGTGTCTCCTATATGCATGATTTCCCCCTTTCTTGCCTGAGGTGTAAAGCCCATTCCCTTCGGTGGAAAGTCCCCAGGTAAAATAGTGATCATGTGTGATATTAAATTGTGATAATGTGTAAACACGGATGTGGTGTTTCAGCATATAGGGTTGCTTGTACCTGTATCAATTTGCTATTGCCTTGGATGCTTCCAGAAAATAAGCCCGCCATTCAAGTAATTAAAGTCACATAAATTTTGATTGACTTGCCTAAATCCTTGCAGTCATAACACAGGCTACTGCTAGCTTGAGAAAGTTCCACCTGTACTAAACACAATCAAAGACAGAATTTCTATTAAGTTTCTAAGATCTTGTGGGCTGGAAAATTGCTTTAACCTGTTCTGTTGTTTCTGTTACTCTATAATTTGTTGTAAAACATGATATTGGAGTTGTTTGGAGGAAAATTTGGGAGAGACCTCAGTTGAGTTCTTAACTTTCCTCTGTCATATAGGCACCACCGTTTAAGAATGTCTCTGAAAATTATTATGTGTGTTCATTGTAGAAATGAATTTTGGTGGCAGAATAGTCAAGTTCTGGATTTCAAGATTATGGATTTGTCTGTTTTCTCTTATAATGCAACAGTGAACAGAAATTAGCTTGAATATGAAACTATAGCCCCTAGACAAGTTATATGTAGATTTAATGTGGGGTAGTTATAATTTTAGCCTGGTATCTTTTCAGGGGAGAATAGAATGGCAGAGCCTCTGTTTTTCCATTCCTGTTCTCCACCTGGCAAGAAATTTAATTCCTTTTGGAGAAAGTTTGGGGAATGGAGAAGAAGCTAAAAATAACAACCCTGCTCCATTAAAAATGGAGCTGATGTCCCCATGTAAAATATGGCAAAAAGACCTTGGCACAGTTCAATAAATATCTAGAATAATTTATAATAAAATTTATCTTTTATATCCTTTTCCCAAAACTCTGTCACCAGTTTTCTCATGTGTAATTTGGTCATTTTTCTACTTTATGTGAAAAATACTTTTTTTAACACTGTTGCAAAAAAATAAAAGAAATCATTTTTTTTCAAAGTGAAGCTGAAATTTGTGCATCCCTTGAGAGAGAAAAGGAAAAGAGAAAGGTGGAAGAAGAAGCTGAAAAGGAAAGCATAAGTTCAAATTGCTGATCTATGTGGTCTGTCTAGATTTATCCCAAGGGATCATCTATTCATATTATCAGAAGCAAAAAGCTCTTGGAAAGAAAGAAAGTACAAAAGTGATAGGAAAGTCCCAAGTCAATGATGACCAAAAAAAGAAGATAATATTTTACCACTAGAATTTTAATCCAAAAGTTTTTTTAAGAACTTAGATACCTGTCATTTTCCAGTACAAAGTAGATATTCTGATATGAATCAGTTTAATATATCTTACAACATAAAGAAAAATGATTCATTTGAAAATGATGGTGCCACACTTAATTTTTTATTCCAGAACCAAAATGTACTTGCTCTGTAACCTTAGACACATTAATTAACCAGTTTTCTAATTTGTCAAGTGGGAATAACTATAATTCAAATGTTGCTTATTAGGTTTTTTTTTTTCCTGAGGATCACATGTGATTTTCCATGTAACAGATGTTGTAACTAAATACTATGAATTTTGCATTGCATTGCAGTGCTACCAAAAGGAGCTAATTGCACTGGTACTTTAAAGTTGGTTCAAGGATAGTTACATGACTTTCTATTGCTTTATGCGATCTGAATTGACTCTGACATATTCTGGACTGTTTTAAGTTCAAAACATTATTTGTATAATTTTAGATAAGAGTTTCAAGGAAAATGCAAACAGTGCCATTTGTAACTATTAAATTCAGAAATGGCATAAATATAGTTGCTTTTGTTGCTATTCCTGCTATTATCACTATTTTTATAAGTGTAGTTGTTTCTTTTGTTACCTAGCACTGTAGAAAACAATTTTCAGTATTCAATAATTGTAGAATGAATTGAAACAGAATATAATATGATGATAGAAACATGACAGTATACTAAATATAAAAAAAAACAACTTTGAGTTCATAACAATCCTGTTCTGCATCTTTAAACTGCTTGCAACTATCTGTATAGGAGCCAGCCAAATGATTCATTAGATAAGATGTCTGAGTCTGGAATCTTGAGTTCAAACATCATCTCTTACATTTACTAGTTGTGTGACTTTGAGAAACTCACTTAACTTCTGTTTGCCTTTTTTCTCTAAAGAAGAAATTACTGCAATATTTTTGCAAATATAATCTTTGATTCAGGGAATTAAAAAATTCAGGTATGATTAAAGGAATGAATGACAATATCAAGACTATATACACATTCTGAATTGATATCATATCAAAGTTATGTTATGATAGCATTATCAACCTCCTCTCAAAAATGCTAAGGGATGGGGTGGCTAGGTAACATTGGATAGAGCCCTGGCCCTGGAGTCAGGAGTACCTGAGTTCAAATCCAGCCTCAGACACTTAATAATTACCTAACTGTGTGGCCTTGGGCAAGCTACTTAACTCCATTTGCCCTTGCAAAAACCTAAAAAAATGCTAAGGGATAAATTTATGATGTCTATATTGATTCATATCTATGAAAAAATTAGGGTGTTTCTATTTGTTTGCACACTTGAATTGTTTTTGTTTTTGCTCTTTTTGGGGGTTGGGGTTAGAATTATAAAAAATAAGATCAGATCTCTCCATCTCTCTAACTCTCCATATCTAAAGACCTTTACATTTTGTACTGAATCACATTATTTTTTATTAAAGCATTTAAGTAGCTGAAAACATGATAACATACCAAGAATGTAATAGCTCCTCAATTTCTATTAGAATCTATAATTTATTTTAGAACTGAGACCAAATCCAAAATTTTACATTAGCCCTGACTCCCAAATTCCCTCCTTCAAATTGATTTTTATATATCTTTTATATAGCTTAAAATAATTATATATGAATATATTATCTATTTCAATACAATATTAGTCTCCTTGAAGAAAAAGACTTCATCACTTTTTTCTTCCTATCTTTTCTTCTGATAATTTTATCTCTGGCAGATAATCAGCATTAATAAATTCTTGCCAAATTTATTAGGAAACTTATGGTGTAGATGAAAATGAGTAGATAGAATTTATGGCATTTAAGAACATGTAAAGAAAGGAAAAAAATATGCTATTAAAATGTTCAACTATGGGTTAACTGAGGAAATCACCAACAGTTAATTGATCAGCTATAGGAAGCTTGATGGGGAGACAAATGAAGAATTCTAGTAGTTAATAGGGGAAAAATACTTTTTTCAGCATTTGATTGAGACTTCAATTAGGCATAGTGAGTAATTGATTTGATAACTGAACTATGATATCAGTACATTCAGAGATTTTGTTTTCAAGTTCTCCAAGTAAGAACAATTTTATCCAAAAATAGAAAATGACAATCTGGAGAATCAAGGACAAAGATTTTTTTTTCTGTTTCTTCTTTCTTTTTTCACTATGAATCCTTTATTAATGCTCTTACTGTACTTCCACATTAAAACCTGGAATACAGCAGCAATGATGTATTTAATTATAATGATGGATAAGTTCCAATTCATGCGTATTATCTTTTTTGTTATTTAAGAGCAAAAAAATCATATTCAGAACGTTCCCTTCAACTACCTCTCCTCAAAACAAAAAGCAACAGACAATTCTTTTCTGCCTCAGTTCAATTTAAATTTTTTAAAATGGTAGATCTATGCTTTCAATAGCTTGTAATCACCCCATTCTCTGTCTGAGGGGAAAAAGTGATTATGTAAGTAAATGTATCAATAATTCACAGTGAATCTCTAAATTCCTTCCCTCTGGATAAAGATCAACCAGTCTTTCTCAAAGTTCAATTGTTTTCTCCCCAACAATTATAAAGATATTTTTTAGCTTTTTTTTTTAAATACTGACAAAGTGTTTTTATGCATGATAATTCACTTGATACTTGAAAAACCAGTGTAGTGGATAGTAATGTTGTCCAAATTTTGTAGATGATGACAATGATATGCAGAGCACCACAAACAAATGATGTCTTTATCTAGAAATGAAAAGGGTAAGAACTTAAAAATAATTGATGGATTGAATAACAGATTTGCTCCTTACTGAAAAACCTATATTTACTTTGGTAAACCATTAATTCTCTCACTAATTTCATTATTCTAAAATAAGGAAGTTTAATTAGATAATGTTCAATGTAATGAAAATTTTTCTATTTTCCTTAATGATTTTTGGATCTCTTATGAATGAAAGCTAAGGATTATTTTCCTTCTACCATAAATAGGTAGGGGAGCAGCTCTAAAGACTTGATGAAATCGAACTTCATGTTCAAAATAAAAAAAAAAAAAACATATTTAGATACAAGAAAAGTTGAGCCTGAGGTAGAAAAGGAGGAGAAAGGGAAGGCACTCTATAGGGAACGAATTGCAAATGGATCTACATTAATCAATAGGCATTATATTATATTTTCTTTTGCTTGGTTTATTTTTCTAATGTTATTTTTGTTACTTATTTATGAATACCAGCCTGAGAATAGGAAAAAAAATTCCCCTGTGAATCATGGTGATAGATCAGAAGGTAACATTCTAAATCCCAAATAATCACAAAAAGTCAGGTAAAACTGGAAATTGTTGGTAGGTATGGGATTATTCAGGTAATGTATAATGATATTTGTTAAACCTCAGTTAGAGATTAACTCAGAAAATAGACAAGTCATTATTGGTAGAATGGTAAAAATCCAAATAAAAATATCAAGGGATCAATGTCAACTTAGAATGAAGTCTCTAGCCAAATGTCTTAGGAGTCTTTGCTACAGACTTAAACAAGAGGGCACTGTGCTAAGTTCTTCTGGTTTCCTCTCAGAAATTATATGAAACAAATCTCTTAACAAAAAATTCAATCAACAACCCAGAAAGAGAAGCTAGGAAAAGAACATCTACCTCAAGCTCTGTATCCAGGGATTGTGGGTGAACCAGGGCCAGAGAGCAGAGTGCCAGTGAGGGTGGGGTGAGAGCCTGACTAACCTAAGCTCAGTCTCAGAGGCTTGATTGTCAGACCCAGGGTCTGAGGCCTTGGAGTCTTTGGCCATGAGAATAGAGGTCTGGAGAGCCCCACTGAGGTTGGAAGATGAGTTCCAGTGAAGAGAATTGCAGAGTGCAGCTGAATTTTGAGCAGCTTTGCTAAGAGGGCCCTGAGCTCCATGCTTGAAGGGAAGCCCTCTTCCTAGAACAAACACAGTAACATACCCCCAGGCCCCAGACTCAGGTGTGGACAACAGAACTCCCTCAACTGAATAGGGATATTTATATTCTTGTACTACAGCCCAGCCCTCATTCTTCAGGGAAATTCAGGCCATGTTGCTACCCCCACTCACTCCAGGACTAGGGAGGGCTTCAAATCAAGGCCACAGACATTCCAGAGAAAGTAACAAGAACCCCCTACTGGCTGACCCACTTGGAGTTACTAAACCCTGTGAGCAAAGACATTAGGGTTTTTAAAACCAAATCTATGTTAAGCAGCAAAAAATCTTAGGAAAATAAAGAAAGGCCAGCAAAAGGGGGGCTTATTGAAAGCGACTTTGAAGACACAGAACCTAATCCAGAGAGATCTAGAACTTCTGAGGAGAATATGAATTGGTCTCCAACCCAGAAAGACTTCCTAGAAGGAATCAGGAAGGAGTTCAAAAATCAATTTGAAAAATTGGGAAAAGAAGCTCAAGAGAAAATAGACACCTTGCAGGAGAAAATTAAGATCTTGCAACAAGAAAATAAATACTTGGAAAATACAATTAGACAAATACAAAAATAAAATAATTCTCTCAAATCCTCTATTGGGAAAATGCAAAAAGAAAATAATTCTCTCAAAACTTCACTTGGGCAAATGGAAAACTCCTTTAAAAATAGAATTGACCAATTGGAAAAAGAGTTGTCAAAAATAAATAAATAAAATTCTTCTCTAAAATAGGGATCGATCTGTGGAAACTGATGGTTTCATGAAACAACAGGAATTTACTAACCAAAACCCCAAAATAGGAAAAATAGAAGAAAACATAAAATACTCTACTAACAAAAGCACTGACCTCAAGAATAGAATCAGGAGAGACAATGTAAGAACCATTGGGCTTGTTGAAACGATTGAAGAGAAAAAAAGCCTGGATTTAATATTACAGGCATTAGTGATGGAAAACTGCTCTGGCATCATGGAACCTGAGGGCAAAATAGTTAATGAATGGAGACATCAATCCCTTCCAAAAAGGTCCCCCAAAATGAAAGTACCAAGGAATATTGTGGTCAAATTCCAGAAGTAACAGATGAAAGAGAAAATCCTGCAAGCAGCCAGAAAGAAACAATGTAGACCCAAGGAGCTATAGTAAAGATTGAACAAAACCTGGCTGCATCAAAATTAAGGCATCAAAGGGCTGGAATGAGATATTCTGAAGAGTAAGGGAGCTTGGGTGCAGCCAAGTATCCACTCTCTGGAAAAATTGAGGCTTCTCTTCTAGAGAAAAGATAGACATTTAACAAAATAGGAAACTTCCAACTCTTACTGATGGAAAGATCAGTGCTAAATAGAAAATGTGGACATGAAGCAGGAGACTCAAGAGACACATGAAAAGCTAAAAAATGGGTAAAGAAAAAAATCTGCTCACCCATAAGATGAAACTGGCTATATCTCCACCTGGGAGAAAGATTCTCATAACTCTTGAGAATTGTAACTCTATTAGAGAGAATATATTTAGCCAGATATGATGGACACTCATGACTTATCTGTGACTAATAGAATGATTTAAAAACAATATCTCCTTAATAGGGGGGAGAGTAAAGAGATAGGAGGATGAAGGAGATTGAATTGGGTGAATCACATTACATAAAAACGTACACAGGTCCTATTGCAATAGAAGGGAAGAAAGAAGGCAGTGAGAACTGCTTGAATCTTACTCTCATCAGATCAGGCCTAAAGGAACATACACACACTCAGTTAAGAGGAGAAACTTATCTTACCTTTCAAGTATTAAAAGGGGAAAGGGGAAGGGGGAAGGAAAAGAGCAACTAACAGAAAGAAGAAGAGGTAAAGGAAAAGGCAAAAAAGAGACGGGGACTGGATATAATGGGGAAAACACACTGAAGATGGCAATATTCAGAAACAAAATACTGGGTAATATGGATAAAGTGAAAAAAAGGGAACCATATAAACAGAGGGGAGGTAGCACAGGGGACAATAAAAAGTTTGTAATTATAACTCTGAATGTGAATGGGATGAACCCCACCCCCCAAATGTAAACAAATAGAAGACTTGATTAAAAACCAGAATCCTACACAATGTTGCTTACAAGAAATTCATTTAAAGCAGAGAGATGCATATATAGTAAAGGCCAAAGGTTGGAGAAAAGTACATGTTACTTTAGCTGAAGTGAGTAAAGCAGGGGTAGCAATCCTTATCTCAGAATAAACAGTTACAAAAATAATTCTCATTAAAAGACCTAAGGAAGGAAACTATATCCTCCTAAAAGGTATCATAGACAATGAAAAAATTTCAATATTTTCAAGTGAATTCTACCAAATATTTAAGGAATGATTGGTTCCAATTCTATATAAACTCTTTTGACAAAATACATCAGATGGAACTCTGCCTAATGCTTTCTATGGCATCAATATGCTGCTAATACCTGAACCAAGAAGAGTCAAAACAAAGAAAGAAAATTATAGACTTCTCTTCCTGATGAATATAGATGCAAAAACCTTAAATAAAGCAAAACAATTACAGCAAGTTATCACTAGGATAAAGCTCTATAATCAAGCAGGATTTATCCCAGGTATACAGGATAGGTTCAATATTAGGAAAACTGTTAGTTTAATTAATTACATCAATAACAAATCTATTAGAAATCATAGGACTATATCAATAGATGCTGAGAAAACCTTTGACAAAATACAACAGCAATTCCTACTAAAAACACTAGGGAGCTTAGAAATGAAATGATTGTTAGTTAGAATGATGAGGAATATCTGGCTGAAATCATCAGCAAGCATTATGTACATTGAGGATAAGCTAGAAGCATTCCCAATTAAATCATGGGTGAAGCAACAATGCCTGTTATCTCCATTCCTATTCAATATTGTGTGAGAAATGTTAGCGTCAGCAATAATAGAAGAAAAAGAAATTGAAAGAATTAGAATTGGGAAGGAAGAGACAAAACTCTCACTCTTTGAAGATGACATGAGGGTATACCCAGATAATCCCAAGAAATCATCTAAAAAACTACTAGAAATAAGGAGTAACTTTAACAAAGTTGCAGGGTACAAAACCTCATAAATCTTCAAGATTTCTATGTATGACTAGCAAGATTCAGGAGAAAGAGCTAGAAAGAGAAATCCCATTGCAGGTAACTTCAGACAATATAAAATACTTGGGAGTCTATCTTCCAAGGCAAACTCAGAAACTTTTTGAAAACAATTACAAAACACTTCTCCCACAAATAAAATGAGATTTCAATAACTGGGCAAATATCAATTGCTCATGGACAGGTCAAGCTAATGTAATAAAAATGACAATTCTGTCAAAATTATACTACTTATTTAGTGCTCAACAAATCAAAATTCCAAAAAAAATAGTTTAATGACTTAGAAAAAATTGTAAATAAATTAAAATGGAGAAATAAAAGTTGAGAAATTGCAGCTTTAATCAAAGAAAGTGCAAAAGAAGGTAGCTTAGCCTTACCAGATCTAAAATTATATTATAAAACATTAGTTATCAAAACTATCTGGGATTGTCTAAGAAATAGAGTGGAGGATCAGTGTAATAAACTAAATTGCAATAGCAGGAAATGATTATACTAATCTGCTGATTGATACACCCAAAGAGTCCAACTATTGGGATAAAAACTCTCTTCAATAAAAATGGTTGGGAAAATTGGAATTTAGTAGGCCAGAAACTTGGTTTACACCAACACCTCACACCCTATACCAAGATAAGATCAAAATACATGCAGGATTTAGACAGAAAGAGTAGATCAAGAGATAGTTTATCTGTCAGAACTATAGAAAGGGAAGCAGTTTATGACCAAGGAAGAGATGGAGAACAGCATTAAAAACAAACCAGATAATTTTGATTGCATTAAATTAAAAACCTTTTACACAGGAAAAACACTGTAACCAAATCAAAAGAAATGGGAAACAATTTTTTCCACTAGTACTTCTGACAAAGGTTGAATTTCTAAAATATACCGATAACTGAATCAAATTAAAAAAAAATAAACAAGCCATTCCATATGAAAAATTGCTCTAAATAGATACTTATTAGAGAAATGCAAATTAAATCATCCCCAAGGTACCACCTCACACCTTTCTGACTGGCCAAATGACCAGAAAGTACAATGATCAATATTGGATGGGATGTGGGAAATCTTGGACAGTAATATATTGTTGGTGGAGCTGTGAACTTATCAAACCTTGCTGTAGAGTAATTTGGAATTACACCCAAAGGGCAATTCCACTACTGGGTCTATACCCTGAAGTGATTATGAAAAAGGGTTAAAAACTTCACTTGTACAAAAATATTCATAGCAGCTCTGTTTGTGGTGAATAAGAATTTGAAATTAAGTGAATGCCCTTCAATTTGGGAATGTCTTTACATACTGTGGTATATGTATGTGATGGAATACTATTGTTCTATTAGAAGCCAGGAGGGATAGGAATTCAGGGAAGCCTGTAAGGATTTGCATGAACTGATGCTGAGTGAGAAGAGCAGAACCAGAAAAACACTGTACACCCTTACAGCAACATGGGGATGATGATCAACCTTAATGGACCTTCTCATTCCATCAGTGTAACAACTGGGCACAATTTTAGGATATATGTGATGGAGAATACCATCTGTGGCCAGAGAAAGAATTGTGGAGTTTGAACATAGACCAAAGACTGTTACCTTTAATTAAAAAATGTTATATTATTATGTAAAAAATGAAATTGAACTCTTTCAGAAGTTTTTTTTTGAGTCTGACTCAAATTCCTTTTTTTGTAGCCATTTTTATATTATTATTCTTTCCTGTTTTTGTGTGGTCATTATCCATGTCGCTACAATACTTTTCTACAATTGGATTCTTTTTATTTGTTTCTTTTATTTTTTCTGACTTTCCAGTCTTTTTATTGACTTGTTTATTTTATGTTAAAGTTGGACTCTAGTCCTAGGGTTGAGGGGTCACTGTCCGAAACTCCAAGTTTTTTGAACTGCTGTTTTTGAGTTGTTTCTGGGTTCTTCCAAGGTGATATGATCTTTTGAAAGACATAGTCACTACTCTCCTATTCTGTTCTCTGATCTGTGAATGACCATGAGCACACTTTTCTGTCATGTAATTATGACCAGGATTCCTGCTCCCCTACTACTATTTGCTGTAGTGGGTTATTTCTTCTCCACATCTTGGGGTTGTTATTTAGATTTATGATTTGGATCCCTACTTGGGTAATGTAAAACTGTCCTGCACCCATTGTCAATAAAGTCCACGCTGATCCCTTTACTTTCTAAGTGGGATGAGAACTCTGAGGGGCCCTTTTGCTGGTTTGATTGCCCCAAGGTCTGCACTGACTTCCTGGAACACAATCTATTGTTAGATTAGACCAGTGTGCTTGATCTAGCTTGCCAAGAGTACACCTTTTTTGATTTAGCCTGGCCTGCTGCTGGGATTTCCCAAGCTGCTTGCTTTGGACTGTGCTCCTCTTGAATTCAGTGCCTGTTGACCTTCTATGTTGTCTTGGGCTAGGAAACACCTTTTCCTCACCCTTTCAATGGTTCTGCCCCTATTCATTTCAATATGTTAAAATCAATTAGCAGAAAATTTGGAAGAGTTGAGGGTAATTTTGCTTTATCTCTTCATTTTGACTCCATCCCCTCTCTCTGTTCTATTTCATTTTCTCATTCACTTCAAAGAATTGAAAATTATTATCCCACCTATTCTCTCATATTTCTTTCTTCCCTCTTATAGACCAGGAAATATATTTTATACCTCTTATTTGAAGTGAAGTTTGGTCATTATAATTCTTTAGTTAGGCTTTGATATTTGTTATTGCTATATTTCCATTTTCATTGACAGTGTTTAGTATAGCTAGTTTTCTTGACTTTTTTTGCTTTAGCATCTTTATATATGTATGTGTGTGTATATACATATATACACATACATTTATATTTATAAAATTATATATTCATTATTTCCCCTAATTCTCATTATCCTGTAATAATTTTCTATAATATTTATAAACTACATCAAATGTAAATATTCCCACAACCAATAGATTTTAATTTTATTTTCAGTTGCTTTTATTCTGTTAGTAAAAATATTGAACATTTTTATTTTTTGACTTTTTAGACATATACCACAAAGGTTATTGAGTTTTTCATACTTGTTCATTTTATATTAATATGTTTGAATTTCCATAGTCTCTCCCATATCATTTAGAACTCTCTTTGGTCATATTTCCTCATTTACTGGATATAGGTGAAATGGAACATGCTTTTGATTTGGATTATTCTTGCTTTTTGAATTTTGTGCATTCTTTCATTTTATTTCATTTCATTTGAAATTCTTTTGATACATGTTAGTTCATAACATTTGATCACATATCTATTACTGAATGACTCATATAATTCTTAATGTACCTTGAAAATTACATTTGAGGGGTGGCTATTTGGTACAATGGATACAGCACCGGCCCTCGAGTCAGGAGTACCTGATTCAAATATAGCCTCAGACACTTAATAATTACCTGTATGGCCTTGGGCAAGCCACTTAACCCCATTGCCTTGCCAAAAAAATATATTTGAACTATTTGATGCAAAAAAAAGTTCTTATTATTTTTGTTTTCCTTTCCTACAGGCATTGACTTTGGGTAAGAGTGTTTGGAACTTATATAATCAAATAATCTATTTTATTCTTTGTTATTAACTGTATTCTTTGTTTTTTCCTTCCATTCATACTGAAGGAAGTTTCACTTATAAATTTTGAATTTATTGTTGCATATTACCTAAGTTGTTGAAGTAAGTGGAATTTCTACCAAACAACTTATTTTTTCCAGTAATAATTAAGAAAGGAGTTTTCACCCAGATAATATATCTTCTTAAGATTATTGGAACTTTACCCCTATACTGATGAATTAGAGTTTTTTTAATGCTTTCACATTATTTTAATTCATTTTCAACTTGTTTTATA
This sequence comes from Macrotis lagotis, assembly GCF_037893015.1. NCBI lineage: Eukaryota > Metazoa > Chordata > Mammalia > Peramelemorphia > Peramelidae > Macrotis > Macrotis lagotis. The sequence goes on along the minus strand of NC_133664.1, from coordinate 194,095,008 downwards.
TATCATCCTGTTAAAATTATTTGCACTAACTGTCCTAAATGGTTTCCTCATGTTGAGGATTTAGGCAATCATGTAAACTCTGATGAAATATTCTGAGTAGAAAATTCCAGTTAAATTTATTCCTTTCTTACACATTGTACTGATGGTTCTTATCTTCTGGTTGAGTTGAGATTTTACTACAAATTCTATCCCCTTCATAATACTAAAGTGTTTTGTTCTATACAAGTTTAGTGATTTCTCCAGTTTGAATTTGAAAGTAATAATCTGTTTGTTCCTTTAGAGAAAAGGATAAATAGCATAAGAATGTAAATATGAATAACAAGTGACCAAATTATTACTTATATTTCATCTGATAACTTCCTAATAATTCCAAATTTTGTAACCATTGAAGAGGTATTTAGCATATTTTCCACTTCTACCTATAAATTTAATATCATTTACTTGAAGGAGTGAAAATATGGATACATGGTTTAACAAATCCTAGCAAAGCTAATTTTGTTCCTTGTCTTCTTATTTATGATTTTTTGCTTGGCATTATTTAGTGTATATCACACTGACTCTAATATACTGACATTAAATTAGAGTGATATGAGTTATGAGCTTCAATGAAAAGGAAGGATTAACAACAATGAGATAATGTATTCATTCTTATATATATATATATATATATATATATATATATATATTACATACATGCATTTTAATTTTAACTTAGATTTTAAAAACTAATGGAAATGCCTAACATTCCAAAAATACTCAAAATGTTAAGCAGTTCTGCTTGGAAGTTTTGCCCTTTAGAAACCTTTGCTCCTTAGTTATAGAATCTGTTTATAAATGTCGTGAACAAATATTTAATTTTAGTCATTTCTTGCTGAAGAAATTCCATTCTGTTTTTTTTTTAAATGTCATGAAGAAAATGATTAGTGCTACCAAATATATGTATATAAACTGTCTTACTGTAATTCAAAGCAAGAGTTTTATTAAAGTATCAAGTTAAGGGAAAAAAATCTTGTGTTCTTATCTCATTTTACATTTTCAAAATATAGATTCTTTCCTAAAGAGAATTTCTTCCATTAATAAGTCCTCTTCATAAGGATCAGCATTAGTTTAAAAAAAACCTTCAAAGATTTTTGCTTTATACTTTAGCCTTTCCTCATATGGTGAATAAAATAATTTCATTCCATTTCAAATGAAGCAATATTCAATACTTGAAACATTTTTATCCTTTAATTGCTTTCCCATGAAAATAATATATCCATACCTATAACTTTAACTATATCCATCTGTACATTGACAAATATTACAAATTATAACATCTTAAATTTTTCATTGTAGAATAACACATACAAAAATATATCATATCATAACATAGACATTTATATGTATGGAATAAGAAAGGTAACACTCAAAATTTCTGTTGCAGAATTGGATTCATCAATGAATTTTCATCATATTTTCAAATGGAAATTTGGGAAGTGGCAAAATCCTTTAAGTAAAGAAAAAGAAAAATTATGAATGCACACTGCATTAAAATTTTGTAAAGAAAATTATTTAGAAACTTGGGGCTATGTTGCCACCTCCCTACATATTTTGTAACTTCATATAAAATAATGGATATTGTTTTTTAAAGGATCTAATGAAGTCTCAATTGCTACTCCTACCAATAATACTTTCATATTGATGTCTTTATGTATATAAATAATAAAATTATTGTATTTTTAAATCATTACATCAAAGACAATAAGTGGATGAGCAAGCTGTTTTTTATAATATTTTACTTTTTAAAATTTTTTACTTATTTAATTATTTACACATTACTAAAATAGTCTATTGTAATAGGAACTATAATCTTGCCTTCCTCCATAAAAATAGAAAAACCTGATGGAAAAATAAAGTGAGAGAAAAAAGAAAAACAAAGTTGTAGTTCAGTCTGTGTTCAGATACCATCAGCTCTGTTTCTGGGATGGATCACATTCTTTATCACAAATCCATCAGAGAAGATGCTTCAGTATATTTTTTTCACAGTTGCAATTTAATAAGTGTATTTTCCTCAATTCATTTTTCCCCACTCCCATTTGTTCTATTCTATTTCTCATTTCAATTCATCCCTCCTTAAAAATGTGATGTGGGACACCTGAGTGGTGCAGCAAATAGAGCACCAGCCCTGGAGTCAGGAGATCCCAAGCCCAAACCCCACTCCAGACATCCAACAACCACCCAGCCTCACAGACCCGGGTAGGCTACTCAATCCCAACACCATACAGAAAAACAAAGAAATGTGTTACCCTCTCCCATGACCTTCCCTCTGCCTTTCCTCTCCTTTTTCCTTTGGGGTAAGATGGATTTCTAAATCGCATTAAGTGTGTATGTTTTTTCCTCTCCGAACCAATTCTGATGAAAATGAAATCTCATTCATTTCCCCTTACATTTCCCCCTTCTATTGCATTGCAAAAGCTTTTCTTGACTCTTTTATGTGAAATACCTTAACCTGTTCTAATGGGCTCCTTTCCTTTTCTTCCAGTACATTCCTTTTTCATCCATTGACTCCATCTTTACAAAGTATGATACCTTCATAATCAGTCCACTCCTGGGCATTTTCCATATATAATCCTTTTAGCTGCTCTTTTAATTGAGATGATTCATTTGCATTATCTGTATCATTTTCTCATGCAGGAATACAAGCAGCTCAACATCATTAAATTCCTCATAATTTGCCTTTCCCATCCACCCTCTCTATGCTTCACCTGAGATCAAACTTTCTGTACAGCTCTTGTAGTTTCAACAGGAGAGTTTTAAATTTACCTATTTCACTGAATGCTCATCTTTCTCCTGGAAGAGGATGTTTATTTTTGCTACATAGTTGATTCTCATTTGTAGTCTAAGTTCTTTAGTATTACAGAATATCATATTCCAAGCCCTAAATTAGGGCTTTGCATTTTAATTTGGATGCTGCCAAGTCCTCTGTAATCCTCACTGTAGAGCCATGATATATGAATTTTTTTTTTCTGGCTGTAGTAGTATTCCCCCTTTGAATTGAGAGTTCTGGAATTTGGCTATAATATTCCTGGATATTAATTTGGGGGGATCTCTTTCAGAAGGTGATCATTGGATTAGCTAAATTTCTATTTTACCCTCTGCTTCTATGATATCAGGGTAATTTTCCTGTACAAATTCTTTAAAAAATGAAATCAAAGCTTTTTCCCCCTGGTCATGACATTCAGGTTTCCCAATATTTTTTTTTTATTTTTTTAGGTTTTTTTTAATTTTTGCTAAGTAATTGGGGTTAACTGGTTTGCCCAAGGCCACACAGTTAGGTAATTATTAAATGTGTGAGGCTGGATTTGAACTCAGGTACTCCTGACTCCAGGGCCAGTGTTCTATCCAATGTGCCACCTAGCTGCCCCTGCCCAGTAATTTTTTTTAGTTTTTTTTTTGCAAGGCAAATGGGGTTAAGTGGCTTGTCCAAGGTCACACAGCTAGGTAATTATTAAGTTTCTGAGACCAAATTTGAACCCAGGTACTCCTGACTCCAGGGCTGGGGCTTTATCCACTGCACCACCTATCCGCCCCAGCCCTGCCCAGTAATTTTAAAATTGTCTCTTCTGGATCTGTTTTCCAGGTCAGTTGCCTTTCCAATGCGATATTTCACATTTTCTTCTAATTTTTCATTCTTTTGGATTTGTTTTATTGTTTCTTTATTTCTCACAAAATTATTGACTTCCTTCCATTCTACATTTGAAGGAGCTGTTTTCTTCTTATCTCTCTTTCCATCTGGCCGGTTTGCTTTATAAGGCTATCTTCTCCTCATTAATATTTTGGACTGTTTTTCTTTTTTCATTTGACCTAAACTGGTTTTTAATATGTTATTTTCTTTGCAATTTTTTAGTATCATCTTGATCAAGCTGCTGACTTGGATTTCATGATTTTCCTACTACTCTGTTATTCTGTTCCAAATTATCCTTCGACTTCCTTTACTAGATTTTCAATATCTTTTTTGAGTTCATCCTTAGCCTGAGAAGAATTCCCATTTTTCTTGCAGGCTTTGGATACAGAAGCTTTGACTTTGACATCTCTTGATTGTGTGTTTGCTCCTCCATGGGACCAAAGTAATGATCTATGGTCAGGTTCTTTTATTTTTACTCATTTCCCCAATCTCTGTCCTAGTTAAGGGGTGCTTCCTAAGATATTTAGTGTTATTGAGACACTCCCATAACAATCCCAGTTCCTTCAAGGTTTTATGAGAGGCTCTGATGTCTCTCCTGGTCTGATCTGTGGTCTGTGGATGATCACAAGCACTCCCCGGTGCCCTGGGACTGTGAGGAGGGTCACTGTTTTGATGTGGCAATATGGGGTTCCAGATTGTGACCAGGGTCTGGACAGAGCACCAGAGTCCTGCCCCAGACCTTGATAGTTTCCCCCAACTCCCTTACCTTCCATGGACTGAGAGCTCTGGAAGCAGCTTCCTTGTGGTTCCCTGTTGGGTGGCTCTTCAAACCTGCTTCTGGACACAGGCTGCTCCAGGCTGGGGGCCACAGTTGCATTGAGGGTCACACTGTCCTGGGCTCTGTGATCACTCTGTCAGAGGTTTCCTATTGTACTCAGAAATTGTGATTAGTGATCCCTGAGGTTAGGATATCTGGAAATAGCTTCTGCTATCCTCCAAAGTCCAAGTGCCCCCAGGGAATGAGGTGCCCTATGGAATGTTCTGGAAGGCTGGAACAGGTCCCTCTGGCAAAGTGTGACTTTAGTTGTGCTGACATGCATTCCAGCCCCAGTGGAACAGAGCTTTCCCATGGAACTTTCAAATTATCGTGGGCTGGAGAATTGGTTAACTGAGTCTTTCTGTGGGTTCTGCTTCTCTAAAATTCTTGGAGTATTTTGGAAGAGACTTCTGAAAGTTCCTGCCTTCATGCCACCATTTTGGCTCTGTCTCCTGTTTACACAATTTTAAAGAATTATAAATAGTATCAAGAAAAATAATTGAGAACTAAATGGAAATATGAATATAAATCAACTTGAAGGAATTCAATTTGACTTTTGTCAAAATTGAGCCAAAACAACTAAAGTCAATCATTAAAAATGGATGTCTGGAAAAGAAATGCCCTAAATAAATTATATATTTGTGTAATATTTATTTGAGAATTATTATTTATTGAAATTATTATTGAATTATTATTGAAAATTATTTGAAAGAATACCATCTTGAGAAAACTAGATGTTAATTACTAATTTTTAAAATAGGAGATGTAGCAACAAAATATTTATTTTATCTTTTAAAAGTTTTATTTTCCTTTAGAAATCTAAGAATTAAAATATTATAATGAATAGACTATGCTTAAAGTGAATTTTAATTAATTTTGCTATGTACAGATTGGATGAAGCTCAAGACTAACTAGACTAACAAGACTTTCATTCATGCTGTTTTCACAGAATGGCACACAATCAGATTAAGGAATATTGTAGAAAATTAAAACTAACATTCATTGTCAGTAAAACATACTAAAAAATGGCTAATTGCTTGCTGTACTAAATTAATACCATTTGTTCCATGTAAAATAAATTACTTAGAGACTTGCCCTCTAGGAGCTGGCAACTACAACTGTAAAAAATCACATTTCTCTATTACATTGGCAATTCAGATAATTGTAAAATAATGACAATTAGGTAGGTAAGAAAAATCAGTCTAAAAGTTTCTCCTTCACCAAGAAATTTCTCATGCAAGTTTTGAAATTACATTAGGTTTCTTGATAAATGAATTCTAGAGATAACTATTAAACTATCATCTTATATCATCCTCAAGTGAGGTGTAAAATAAGGATATGTATGCTTGACAAAGCATTCAAAAAATGAAGTACTTTTAGCAATCTCAAGCTGTTCCCCTCCATGAAAGTTCATCTTTTCTGAACTCAATAGTCTCCTTATGATGCTATATTATAAATCCTGGAACACTGCATCTCCTAGAATCAAATTTGGGTGTTCTCAAAAGAACAATTAGGAAACAGACAGTAAAATATTTACACTGATAACCAATGTAGTGTGCAAGAAACTGCTCATCAAAAATTTTACCACTGGAAAAACATATATGTTAGTCACATTGAAAAAACTAAGCAATCATAGTTTTAAACATATTAATAATGACTTGAATTTGTATAGTGTTTTAAGTTTGTAAAGTACTTAACATACTTTAACTCATTTAGTATCCTATTGCTATATTTACTTTGCACTGATTGCAAACAGAATTCAGAAAAATGAAAGATCTTATTTGTGACTCCTTTGTGCATTTGGGAAAAAAAATAACACAATAGTCCATCTTTTAAAATCCTCACTATTATTAAACTTTTTCTAATCAAACTTCCCCTTCTGTAATTATTTTCCTTTGTTATCCTCAGCACTTAATATAGTATTTTGCATTATAAATGCTAATAAAAGTTTATTTATTCATCAGTGCAAATTATAACTCATTCATGCTTTCTCATGATTTTATGTTTTTCTTTCAAATAGTTTTAAAATACTTTGTAGAGTTTCATGTTTTCCCCTCTATTGAAGTAAGTTGGATGAAACAGAAATACATTTCCCTATACAATCTTCTTTTTATCTTCTGTGGATAAGAAGTTCTCCTTTGAAATTTAGTTTCAATCCTATAAACCTTTTTAAAGTACCAATTCATTAGTGACTAAATAATTGAATACTAAAGATTGATAGTTCAAAGAGCAAATCATTTTAATATATTACTTTACCATAGAAGACTTGGGGATTAGTCAGATTACCACTGAGAGATTATTTTATATCTCTAAATATTTCTATCAAAGAAAACATGAATTGAATTTGCTAAAAAGCAACAACTGGAAAAAAAAACAATTAAAAACTTCAAATAATACAATTAGAGAAATTCTGAAATTCATTGATCAACAAATCAAAATCAAACCATTATTTAATTAAAGATATTAAAATTGACAGAGATATAAAAAGACAATAGTCAATTACATTAAAAAAGCATTGAGGAAAATCAAATTGCCATGTAAAAAATAGAAAAAAAGTTAAATTCCAATAAAGGAATAGAAAATAAAGTTTTCAGAGACTATTTACTCATTTATATGCTAATCTCAAAATCTTCCATCCCGAAGACACAAGTGAAATGGAAGAACATTTTAATAAATATTCTAGAGATTTACAGATTAAGATATGGATAATTTGAATAATAGTCTCTGTAAAAGAATGACATTAAATGAAACATAAGTGTAAGTTGAAAGGCAAGAGGTGGGGAACTAGGTATCATTTCAGTTATATGAGCAATTTGTTGAATTGGGGAGGAAGGAATATCTTTGATTATTCAATTATAAATTATACCTTCAATTATAAAAATATAGTGTTGTTATTTAAAACAGAGAGAAATGAATCAGATAATGTATATGCTAGTGTCCCAAATAAATATTGATATATTGATCCAAATTTAGAAAACATTATGTAGGCAAATAAGATTTAAGGAAATATGATAAAATTGGATATCATAATTAGGCATCATTTAACCTAGGCATTTTTTGTGAAAATTATATATTAGAAAAATTATAAATGTATTAGACCAAAGAGGATGAAGAAAAATGAAAATTTCAGCATGAATTTCTGTTAATTTAAAATTATGGAAAATATTGATTTGAATATTATAAATAGTTTCTATCTATAAACAAAATCCAAAATAAGAAGTAATGGACCAATAGAGAGAGATAGTTCCACTAAGCAGGAGGATAGAACAAAGATGTTCTTTATTATTGCAATTATTAAAAAAAGTAATATAAATACTAACCATAACCTTCCAATTCGGTATTGGCTGAAAAATTATGAAAATAGAGCCAGGATGGCAATTTAAGGAGGCACCTAGCTGAATTCTTCTAGTATTTCTCTCTAAACAGCTTTAAAATAAATTTCAATTCAGATTTTGGAATGACAGGGCCTCTTCTGGCTTAGAACAAATGAAGAGTTCAGAACATAGATCTGTATCACTGGAATGAGTGTCAGCCCACAGGGTAGAAGCAATGTTAAATAATTTTGGAGACTGTTGAAAAAGCTGGAGTGGTAGCAACATCTACAGTAGTAGTTTTGGGAGCTCTCATTTCAGAGATGATAAGGGGTTGTATGACAAGTAAAATCAAAACAAAACAAAAGAATCTGAAGTGGGCACTTTATTAATACTGGCCCAGCTACTGCACTGAGGAAAAATTGTTTAACCATGAAAAGGTGTACGCCAAGACAAAAGTGGATGCATAATCTTCTGATTGCAATGATTGTTCATTCAATGCAGCCTCTGAAATCGAGATGCACCAAACTATGGATCGGTTCTCTATTGTTTGTGCTAATTTTGGTCTAATAATTAGCACCAAGGAAATACAGGTGCTCCTTCAGCCTGCACCACACCATCCTTATATTACAGCAAATGGAGAAGTTTTGAGTACTGTGTACAAGTTCACTTACTTTGGCAGTGTCCTTTCCAAGGACGTACATGTTGACAATTGCTACAGTTAGTTCAGTATTTGGGGGACACTGAAAGAAATGTGGGGGAGAAGAGGTATTAGACTAACTACCAAATTGAAGGACTACAGATCCACTATGCTGACCTTATTGCTATATGACTGTGAAACTGAATCACTTCCATTTTAATTGTTTTAGGAAGATTCTGAAGATCACCAGTCAAGAGAAGGTACCAGACACCGAGGTCCTTTCTTGAGCTAAACTGCCTAGCTTTCCAACATTACTCCAGAGATTGCCACTACAACGGTCTGTGAACGTTGTTGGAATGTCATGTACTTTTGCTCAAAACACTATTTTATGGAGATCTTACACAAGGCAAGAGCTCACAAGGAGGTCAGAAGAAGTGATACGAAGATACTCTGAAGGTCTCATTGAAGAACTTTAGAATTGATTGTACATCATATGAGACACTGGCACAGGACCTCCCAGTATGACATGTCCTCATCAACGAGGGTGCAGAACTCTATGAGGAAGGCAGAATTGAAGCTGCTCAAAGGAAATATGACATACATAAAATTACAGTACACACACCAGGGATTCATATGAACTATTGGTGCCCAATCTTGAGTTCATATTTATCTGATCAGTCATAATCAGATACACTGTAATTTGTCACCAACATAGTGATGCCATTTTGTTCTTCTTCAACAACAAAGGACAAGAACCAACCAATGAACCAACGAACTAATTAACCTACTAACTAGTGCAGCTGGTGCTTATTGTCAAATCAATTACAAATCTATCTCACTGCCAGTTCTGGACTGAGGAAGACTGCTTGTGGTGGGTCACAAAAAAAAAGTAGAGAACCTTTCCTGAATAAATACCACAGCACATAATAGTAGAGAAGTTAACAACTCTCTTCCAGGAAAACACCACCCTGGAAGCTCCAAAAACTTGTGCACTCCAACAGTTATCTATGAAAACAACAGCATGAATAAAGGAACTTGGGACAAAAACTCCTCCTCAACCTAAGGGTAGATAGATTCCAATGATAATATGAAATTCAAAGTTAAGGTGTAGATTGCAAAAATGAGCAAATGTTCAGGAAGAAAATAATTCTATTTCTTTTTTGGTGTTTTATTCTTAAGAGTTTGTTTTATTGTTTCTTGATTTTTTACAAAGTCAGTTTCCCATTGTTCCATTCTCAGCTTTAAGGAATGGTTTTCATCAATGAGTTTTTGTGCCTTCTTTTCCATTTGACCAATTCTGCTTTTTAAGGCTTTCTCCTCATTGAAATTTTGTATCTTTTTAATTTGGCCCAATCTTTTCAAAAAAAAATTTTCTCAATTATTTTATTTTTCCAAATACATATTTCTGATCAAGTCCTATTTTTGTTTGCTCATTTTCCAATATTTATCTTAATAAAACTTATGAAAGCTTTCCAACACATTTACAGCATATTTCCAACATACACATATTCCAACATATGCATATTTAAAATTATATAATTCCCTTCCACACTCCCTTCCCAACCCTGTCTCCCTCACTGGTGAACAGTGAAGTGAATATTATATATACACATTTATATTTAACATGTTTACATATTAGTAATTTTCATTATGAGGAATTAGGATTAAGATAAAAGAAAGAAAATCATGAATAAGAAAAGAAATAAATAAAATAAATTTTTAAAAAGTGAATGTATTTGTATCTGTATCCTGAAGAGATCATGAAAAAGAGCAAAAATCTCACTAGCATGAAAATATTCATAGCTGCTCTGCATGCAAGTGACAAAGAAATGTAAATTGGAGGTATGCTTATGGGGGGATGGCTGAACAAATTATGTTATGTGTATGTGATGGAACATTGTTGTTCTATAAGAAATCATGAGGTACATGATTTCAGAATAGTCTTGCATGAATTGATGCTGAGTGAGATGAACAGGACCAGAAGAACATTGAATACACTAACAGCAATCTGGGGTGGTGATAAACCTTGATGGACCTGCTCAGCCTATCAATGCAATAATCAGGAAGGATCTATGATGGAGAATGACATCTGTATCCCAAGAAGGAACTATGGAATGTAAACAAAGACCAAGGTTTATTTTCTTCAGTTTTTAAATTTGTTTTATATATTACATAATTTTGCTATCTCTAATATTTACTTACTTCATTTTGAAGCTGTTACTTATCTTCAACACATTCAATTTTGTCTTTACATATGATGGATGCAAATGTAAAGATTACATGAGATTGGGGGGATGAGGAAGGAAAGGAAGAGAAGAAAAAGCATTTTAAAACTCAAAACTTTATCAAAAATGATTGGTAGAAACTATCATTGAAATAAAATACTTACATAATGATGAGGGAAAATGAATGTAGTGTTCATCCAGATCTGAAGGGGTTTTTTACTATCTATTTTTTTCCTCTGGATGGGGATACCATTGCCCATAACTAATGTGAATAGTGTTGTACTAGCTCTCTCAACTGCTGAGAGGAGCTGCATCCTCAAGGCTGCTCAATTCACAATGTTATTTTTAATATGTAGAAGGATCTCTCAGTTCTGTTCCTTTCATTCAGCATCATTTCCTGTAAATCAATCCATGCTTCTCTAGAGTGCAATCATTTATGTGTTTTTTTTTAAGAACATACCATAGTTTGTTCAACCATTCCTCAATTGAAGAGCATCCATTCAATTTCCAATTTTTTTCCACTACAAAAAAGAGTTACTATGATTATTTTGGTCCTTTTGGACTTTTCCTATTTTTAGGTTTTCTTCTGGATATACATCTAGTATTGGAATTGTTGGAGCAAAAGGCATGAACAGTTTTATTGTTTTTTTGGGCATAGTTCCAAAACACTCTCTAAAATTGTTGGATCAATTCACAACTCCACCAACAATGCCTTAAAAACCCAATCCTTCCTCACCCTCCACAGCATTTCTTTCTTTCTTTTTTTGTCATCTAAGTCAATCTGATGAATGTGAGATAGTGTTTCATAGTTGTTTTAATTTGCATTTCTCTAATTATAGATGATTTGAATCATTTTTTATATTTAATATAGTTTTAATTTCTTCATTGGAAAACTTTCCATATCCTTTGACCATTTATCATTTGGGAAGTGGTTTCTTACCTTATAAATTTGATGCAGTTCTCCATATATTTTAGAAATGAGACCTTTATCAGAACCCCTATCTGTGAAAATTGTTTCACAGCTTTGTTTTCTTTCTAATTTTGAAATGATTGGTTTTATTAGTGCAAAAACTTTTTAAGTTAATACAGTCAAAATCAACCAATTTTACAATGTCAAATGTACTCTATTTCTTGCTTGGTCATAAATTTTTCCCCTTTCCATAGATCTGATAGATAGACTATTTCTTGATAGTGTCACCCTTTATGTCTAATTCATGTACCCATTTTGACCTTATTTTGGCATAGGGTGTGAGAGGTGAGTCTATGCCTAGTTTTTCTCATACTATTTTCCAGTTTTCCTAACAGTTTTAGTCAAATTATATTTTCTTATTTCAGAAACTAATGTCTTTGGGTTTGGCAAACAGTGGATTACTCTAGGCATTTAATACTATGTCTTTTGAACCTTATCCTAATCCACTGGTCCATTACTCTACATCTTAACCAGTACCAGGAAGTTTTAAAGACTGCTGCTTTGTGGTCTAGTTTTATATCTGGAAGAAATAGGCTGCCTTCCTTTATAATTTTTTCATTAGTTCCCATGATATTCTGAACATTTTATTTCTCTAGTTGAATTTTGTTACTATTTGTCCTAGTTTGGTAAAATAATTATTGTAAGTTTGATTGGTATATGACATTGAATTAGTAATTCAATTTTGGTAGAATTGTCACTTTTATTATATTAGGTCAACCTAATCATAAGCAATTGACCTTTTTTCCTGTTGTTTCAATCTTACTTTATTTGTCTGAGAGATATTTTGCAATTGTCTTCATATAGTTTATGGATTTGCCTTGGGAGGTAGATTCTCAAGTATTTGATGAGGTCTGCCATTAGTTTAAATGGAATTTCTCTTTCTATCTCTTGCTCTTTGGCTTTGCTGTTCATATATAAAAATACTGTAATTTTTGTGCATTTATTTTATATCCTCCTACCTTGCTGAATTTATGAATTGTTTCAATAATTTTTTAGATTATTTTATTGGGTTTATACCCTCAGAACCTCTGCCATGAGTGAAAGTTTTGCTTCCTCATTGGCAATTCAGATTATTTCAATTTCTCATTCTTCTCTTATTGCTATAGCTAGCATTTCTAAAACTATTAAAGAGTAAAGGTAATAATGGGTATTGTTGTTTGACTCTTGATCTTATTGGAAATGCTTCTTGTTTATAAGGAAATAATTCCTCAAAAACAAAAACTGGGCAAGTAGAAGTTAATGACCCAATTAGACACTAAGATATAATAAAACTAAGTCAAGAGAATGAAAAATGTAAGGAGTTTTGAAATATCCCATCAGAAAACAACTGACATAGAAAACAGGAGGAGAGAGAGAGTTCAAAAAAATATTCAACTACCTAAAAGTAATGATAAAAATCAACCATTAGACATAATATTTAAAGAAATTATAAAGGAAATCTATCTTTATATCTCTGATCCAAAGGACAAAATAGTTAATGAAAAATCCAATCTTTTCCTTTTGAAAGAGAACTAAATTGAAAAATCCTATAAATATTACAACCAGATTCTAGAGCTCCCAGGACAAGAAGAAAATACTCCAAACAATCAGAAAGAAAAAATTAAATATCATGGAGTCACACTCAGAATCACAAAAGATTTGGTAACTTACACTTTGAAGGATAATAGGGGTGTAATTTAAAATTGCAGAAGACAAAATAGCTAGGATTATGACCAAGAATAATCTACTTGGCAAGACTGAGTATAATCTTTCATGTAGAAATGCATATTTCATGAGAGAGGACTTGATTAAAAGACCAGAACAGAAAAAACTGTTGATATTCAAACACAAGACTCAAGATAAATATAAAAAAGAGAAACATTAAAGAGAAATCATAGGGGGCTCAATAAAGTTAAACTGCTTACATTCCTACATGAGAAGGTTGTACGTGTAACTGACGAATTTGAGCATTAGTTGAACAGTCATCAGAAGTTTAAACAAAGGGCCAAGATATATATGCTACAGGAATAATGTCCACAAATTTCAAGGATGGTAAAAAGGGATGCATAGGCGGAAAATGTCTAGATTTGAAAGGCTAGATTTAATAGGCATTTTTTTTCTCTCACATAAAAAGAGCAATGTATTGAAACTCTTTTTACAATAGAAGGGGAAATAGGAGTATGTCAGACAATATTTGAACATCTTCAATCTCATTGAACATGGTTAAATGCAGGAAATATATATGTACACACACACACACACACACACACACACACAAACACACACGCACACACAGTTGGGTAGAAATCTAATTTACCAAATAGGGAAGTAGGAGGGAAAGGAGAAAAGAGACGTGGGAGAGGGAATGATAAAAGGGGTGGGGAAATTAAGACAGGGAGTGGTCAGAAGCAAAATAGACTTTTGAGCAGGGACAGGATAAAAATAGAATGAAAAGCATAAACAGAGGAAAGTGAATAGAGGGAAATACAAAGTTAATAACATAAGTATGTATAAAGTATGATCTCACTCTCATAATGGAATATTCAGTAGATTGATAGAAACCAGAATCCAGCAATATTTCGTTTAAAGACACACTTGAAACAGAAAGATTAATTATCCCCTGTGGATAATTAATCAAAGGATAATAGTGGGAAGTTTTCATTTAACTATGAAAAAATACTCTAAATCATTATCAATTAGAGAAAGTCAAATTGTAACAACTTTGAGATATCACTTCATACCTAGGAAAAGTGGGACATGCCAGAGAGGTTGAGGGGGTATAGGTACACTATTGGTGGGGGTGGAATTGGTCCAACCATTCTTGAAAACAATTCAGAATACATTTGCCCAAATTAATCTTAAATTGCATATCCTCAGATGCAACTAATACCTCAAAAGTCTATAACCACGAGATTAAAAAAATTAAAATGTACAAAAATAGTTAGAAAAGTTCTTTTTTGTGGTACAAAGATTTGGACATTGAAGACATAGTAATAAATTGAAGAATGCCTAACAAGCTGTGGCATATGATCATGATAGGAATGCTATTGTGCTATTATAAATGACAGGGAAAGTAGTTTCAGAATAAAAAATGAACAAGTGTGGCAATACATATATGAAATAATGAAAAATGAAGAGAAAAGAATGAGGAAATGACTTTGCACAGTAATAACATAACATAATGATGAAAAACTTGGCTGCTCTGATCAATATAATGATTCAAGTGAATTCCATAAAAATTATGATAAAAAGATACCTAACTTCAGAGAAAGAACTAATTAACTCTAACTGTAAATTGAAGTATACTTTTCTCATTTACTTTTTTATTTTTATATTATATGGCCAATATGGATATATGTTTTGCATAATTTCATATATAGAGTTGATAAATTTTTGCTTGTCTTCTCAGCAGGTGGGGCAAACAAGAGGAGGGGTTGAAATAATTACAAGTTCAAACTTAAGTAGAAAAAAAGCATAAAATAAATAATAAACATTTAAAGGGGAAAATATGACCAATAAATGTAATGAAATTCTTGTCCAGTAAGAAATGCTAAAAGAGATTGTTTTAGGATCACCTGGGACGATATGTACAAACTGATTTAGAGCGAAATAAACAGAACATTGAGAACATTTGATAGCATAAAAATTAAATTACACATAAGTCTAAACATAAATTCGGAGAATTAATAATGAATCAGATTATCCAAATCCTGACAAAAAGATGATATTTCAAGGAATGCATTAGTCATACATTTTGGGCAGCATTAAAAATATATGAATCTGTTTGTTTTGCTTGACTTTTTTTGTTTCAGGATTATGATTTTTCCTGTCTTTTTTTTTAATTTGAGAGTAGATTTTTAATGGACATTGTAAATAAAGTTGCCATCAAAAAGATAAAAAGCAAGAGAACCAAAGAGAGCAATTTGACCTTTTTGATCAATAATTAAAGGAGGGGTTTTGTTCAACTAAATAATAATTCTATCCATCTCTTGCTTACATTTAATATAAGGGAAGAAACTCTCTTATTCTATATAGAATGTGGAAAGACTATCGAAAAGACTGGTAGTTAGAGGATCAGTGAAATTGGGAGATATGGATGAGATTAGACCAGTTCAGCAAACAAGAATCTATATCACAAAAATCTGATATTGAGGGAGACAAGAAATGGATTGAAAGCAGTTGAAATAGGATTAAATTTGATTGAAGACAGGTCTGGGCCTTCAAAGATTGCTCTAACTCAGAAAATCTAACTTCAACTGCTCATAGAACACTAGTCATCTAGATTAGAAACATGAGATAATTGACAGATTGATGAGAAATGGAACATCAGACAAAATGATTTCAAATAGAGATGTCAAGGGGATCATAGGTCAGAAAAGCATTAAGACATGACCAAAAAGATGGGGAGGGGCAGTTATCTTCTGTTACAAATGTAGACTAAAGAGTCATACAGATACTAAATACATGCAGAAGGAAGATCAGGCATGAGTATAGTGAAAATTGGATAGCTTTTATTGCTTTCTGTATTCACTAATTTATCTAAGAGATAACCTTTTATCCAGGTTATGCTAGCCCTGACATAATTTTATGTCAGTTTTTGGTTCCTATTAGTGAAAACCAAAATATGTAATGTAGGATAATGGGAAAAAATTAGCTCTCTAATTAATGCAGATGGAATCAAATCCTGTGTCTCTTCCATATTCCATTTTTGACCTTGGACAAATCAATTATTATTCTGCAAATCAATTACTTCATCTATAAAAGAAAATGGTCAAACTTAAACTTCTGAGAATTTTTTCCATGTCTAAATGTATAATTCTATGGTATGAACTCATACAAAAGTGATTATGACGATTAAAGATACAGCACATTCCTCTTATCTGGTGAACCTTAAGAAATATTGATTTTATTCATTCTGTGAAAAATATTTGCTAAAAATGTTTTACAACATTTACATGACTATGATTCTATGGACTGTATGATTACTATTATTGAGGGTTGGTCTATCAAGTGAATCTGAAGGAAATAGTTGGAATCAACCAGATTGTGGACATCTACCCTACACATAAGGTAGATGGCATGAAAAATATGGTCAGTCTCAGTGTTGATTGGAATTATGTATAACTTATATAAATTATTAGCAGAACAAATAATGATGTAAGACAGTGAACTGAAGAATCATGATTATCTATGTATCATATGTAAAAGCTTACCAAAAAATATATCTGTTGGAATGATTCCTTATATGAACACAATTTTCTCCTGCTATGAATTGTATCAAGGGCACTTTGATTTTAGTTACTTTCCAAACAGTAAAAGATGAAAGAATTGGGTTAAGAAGGAGCTCAGCAAGAGTAAAGGAGTTTTACTAATAAATGAATGTGTTGTATTCTACTGGTGATATGGTGGCATAGTTAGAGACTCCTAGAAAATCAACAACACAACAGCAAAAAATACTTCAAACAATTAACAAAATTAGCAAAGTTGAAGGCTTTCTTAATATTACTAGTAAAATCATATAGCAAGGGATACAAATAGAAATTCCATTTAATGTAACTGTATAGAACATAAAATACTTGGGAGTATACCTGCTAAGACAAGCACCATTACAAAATTCTTCACACAAATAAAGTCAGATATCAGCAATGAGAAAAATGTCAATTCCTCATGGATAGACAGAGTTAATATAATTAAAATGGCATTTCTACATAAATTAAATTACTTATAAGTGCCATATGAATCAATATACCAAAAAACTATTTTATAATTGTAGAAAAAATAGTAGCAAAATTCATCTGGACAAACAAAAGGTCAAGAATATGAAGGGAATTAATTATGAAAAAAAACAAAGAGTTATGGTACATCAATACTATGGAATATTATTGTTCTGCAAGAAACCATAAATGTTTGGACTATAGAGAAACATGAAATGACTTAAAGGATCTGATGCTGAGCAAAGGGAGCAGAACCAAGAGAACAATGAACACATTTACAACAATATTGGGAGATGTTCCACTTTTTTCTTTGCAAGGAAATGGTGTTAAGTGACTTATCCAAGGTCATACAGCTAGGTAATTGTTAAGTGTCTGAGGCCAGATTTGAATTCAGGTCCTCCTGACTCCAGGACCAGTAGTCTATTCACTGCACCCTAGAGATATTATACTTTAATGAAAATAGCTTCTCTCAGCAGTTCAGAGAGCATATTATCATATTAGACAGACTATGGAAAATGTTATCTCTATCCAGAGGAAGAAAAACAAAACAAAAAAACACAAAGCAAAAACCCTTCAGAATCTGTTGAACACTTTATCAAAATTATCTTTTATGTATCTCTTTCCCTTAATCTAATTCCTCATAGTGAAAATGACTAACATGTTTATCCAAAGTATGTATGTACAATTCTAACCCAAATGTTTGCCACCAGGGGTGGGGGGTGGAAAGGGAGGGTGGAAGGAAATTTTGTAACTTAAAATATATATAGATGTGTGTGTGTGTGTGTGTGTGTGTGTGTGTGCATTTGGCTGAAAATAAAAAAATTAATCAATTAAAAACATACATATATATATATATATAATTAAAATAAAATAGCAAAGGAAGGAGGGCTAGGCATACATGATCTAAAGTTATATATAATATGGCACTCATCAAAATTATTTGGTGCTGGCAAAGAAAGAGAATGGTGGATCAACAGAATAGATTGGGTACAAAAGAAATAATAATAATTAACAATAATAATTACTCTTTGACAAACTCAAAGACTCCAACTTCTGGGGTAAGAACTCATTCTTTAACAAAAACTGCTGGGAAAACCAGAAAGTATATGGCAGAAATTAGGCATAGGTTTCCATCTCACACCTCTTAACAAAAGAAAGTCAAAATGAGTACAGGATTTACACATAGTGATACCAAAAATCAATTAGGAGAATGATTCCTTTGACTTCTGACCCACATGGTAGAAAGAAGTCAGGCACTGTTTTAAGCCCTCCTGGCTTACCCTCAGAACTAACATGAACCAAGCCTTTTAGCAAATTTGGATCTACAGAATGCACAAAAGAAGAGGGGCTAACATATCCCAGCAAGATCTATCACAGAGGAGCTTGGGCAAATTTGGGACACAGAGCAGAGACCTAGCACAGGGTGAGGCTAGGGCCTAACCTGAGAACTACAACTGAGAACTTACTGGGGGAAAATCTGAAAAGACTTTGCCTTTTGGATGGTGAACAAGATAACTCCAGGTGGCCCAAACTTCTATCTCACCAGCAGGGTTGGTCTAGCAGACCAAGGATGGAGATCCCCACCCCTTGTTTCTGTGGAAGGACCTGATTTTTCTCCAGAACAAACACAGAAGCAAACCAACTTCAGAGAAGAATATGAATTGGTCTTCAGCCCAGAAAAACTTCTTAGAAGAGATCAGAAAGAAGTTTAAAAATCAAATGGAAAAATTGGGGAAAGAATCACAAGAGAAAATTAACACCTTTCCCCCATTTTTCTTTTCTTTATTTCTTTTTTATTCTATATTATTACACTAATCTTGTTGTGAGAGTAAACATTAACCCTCTCACCCACCTCAGAAAGATGAGAAACCCCAAGAATAGTGAGAGAGAGGGGAAAAAAGTGTATTTCAATCTGTGTTCAGATTCCAATGACTCTGTCTCTAGGATGAGTTCCCGTCTTTATCATAAGTCCACCAAAGAAGTTGCTGCAATATTTTTCCTATAGTTGCTATTACTAGATGCATATCCCTCCACTCTTTTCCTCCCTACACTCATTTATTCAGTTCTCTTTTTCTTTTAAACCTGTCCCTGTGTGAACTCATCCAACCCTTCTGGAGAGCTGTTTGGAACTATGCTCAAAGTGCAACAAAAATGTACATACCATTTGACCCAGCAATACCACTACTGGGTCTATACCCTGAAGAGATGAAGAAAAAGGGTAAAAACATTACTTGTACAAAAATATTTATAGCAGCCCTATTTGTGGTGGCAAAGAATTGGAAATCCAGTAAATGTCCTTCAATTGGGGAATGGCTTAGCAAACTGTGGTATATGTATGTCATGGAACACTATTGTTCTATTAGAAACCAGGAGAGATGGGATTTCAGGGAAGCCTTGAGGGATTTGTATGAACTGATGCTGAGTGAGATGAGCAGAACCAGAAAAACTCTGTAAACCCTAACAGCAACATGGGAGTGATGTTCAACCTTGAAGGACTTGCTCATTCCATCAGTGCAATAATCGGGAACAATTTTGGGCTGTCTGCAAAGGAGAGTACCATCTGTATCCAGATAAGGAGCTGTGGAGTTTGTACAAAGTACAAGGACTATTCCCTTTAATTTAGAAAAAAACAGCTAGCTTATTGTCTGATCTTGTTACCTCTTAGACTTTTCTTTAAGGATATGATTTCTCTTTCATCACGCCCAATTTGGATCAAGATACAACATGGAAACAAAGTAAAGACTGACAGAGTGAATTCTGTGGGGGGGAGGGAAGCGAGATTGGGGGAAAATGTAAAACTCAAATAATATCTTTAATAAAAAATAAATTTAAATTAAAAAAAACCTGTCCCTGTTCAGAAGTGTGTTATATCTGAGTACCCTTCTCCCATGATCATCCCTCTCTTCTATCTCCTACTATCCCCTTCCCTTCCCCCATTCCCCTTCTCCCATCCCTTTCTTCTCATTTTTCTCTTAGGGAAAGATAGATTTCTATAACCTATTATACCCTATTAAGTGTGTATGTTATTTTTCTCTCTGAGCGATTTCTAATGAGAATGAAGACTCATGCATTCCCCCTCACCCTCACGCACTCCACTCCATTTAAAAAGCTTTTTATTGATTTTTAGATGAAATACATTAGTCCCATCTTTCTCTCCATTCTATTCCTCCCAGTACTCTTCTTTATTACCCATTGAGTCCATCTTTTTACTATATTATACTATTATATTCAGCTCCTTCCTATACATTGTCTATATATGCTCCTTTAAACTCCTCTTATAAATGAGAAAGTTCATATGAGTTACCAGTTTCTTCTTCCCATGCAGTAATACAAACAGTTCAGCATCATTAAGTTCCCCATAATTAGTCCTTCTGACCCACCCCCTCTATGGTTCACCTGATTCCTGTACCTAGAAGATCAAACTTTCTGTTCAGCTATGGTTGTTTCAGTAGGAAAACTTGAAAATCCCCCTGCTTCACTGAAAGTTCATCTTTTCCCTGAAAGAGGTTGTTCAGTTTTACTGGGTGGTTGATTCTCAGTTGTTAACTAAGATCATTTGCCTTCCAGAATATCATATTTCAAGCCCAATGAGCACATAATGTGGATGATGCCAGGTCCTGTGTAATGTTGATTATAGAGCCACAGTGGTTCAATTGTTTGTTTCTGACAACTTTTAATATTTTCTCTTTGACTTGGGAGTTTTGGAACTTGGTTACAATATTCCTGGAACTTTCTTTGGAATCTCTTTCAGGAGGTGATCAGTGAATTCCCTCAGTTTTTATTTTACTCTCTGCTTCTAGGATCTCAGGGCAATACTGCTGCATTATTTCTTGAAAATGAAACCTAGGCTCTTTTCCTGGTTGTGACTTTTAGATAACACAATAATTTTTAAATTATCTCTTCTGGATCTGTTTTTGAGGTCAGTTGTTTTTCCAATGAGATATTACACATTTTCTTCTAATTTGGGGGATTTGGGGGTATATTTTTATTTCTTCCTGATTTCTTACAAAGTCATCGACTTCCTTTAGTTCCATTATGCATTTGAAGGAATTACATTCTTCAGAAAGCTTTTATATCTCCTTTTCCAGCTGGCAAATTCTGATTTTTAAGCTATCCTTCTCCTCATTTGCCTTTCGTCTTGCTTTTTTTTTTCCATTTGGTCCAAACTACTTTTTAACACATTATTTTCTTCATCATTTTTTTTTGTCTTTCTTTCACCAAGTTGATGAGTTGGTTTTCATGATTTACATGCATTGTTCTCATTTCTCCTTGCAAATTTAACTTACCTCCCTTAATTGCTTTTCAGTCTTTTTTTGAGCTCATCCATAACCTGAGCCCATTTTCTATTTCTCTTGGAAAATTTGGATACAAAAGCTTCACCTTTGTCATCTCCTGAGTATATATTTGGGTCCTCCATGGGACCAAAGTACTTTTCTATGGTAAGAGTCTTCTTTTTCTGTTGTTTGCTCATTTTCTCAGCCTCTGACTGGTTTACTGCACTTCCAAAGCTTTAGGGGTGGACAACCCAAAGGGACCTAAATTCCTCCAAGGTGTTATGAGAGGCTCTGACTGTTCCTTTGCCAGTGCTCTGTGTTGTGGATGAACACAGGCTCTCCCCCTGGCCTAGAGCTATGAAGAGGGTCCCTGCTTGGCTATGGTAGTTAGGGAGCCCACACACTGCAATCTGAATCTGAGTGTGGGAAAACATCAGAGTCCTGCCCCAGTATCCCTGCAGAGAGACCACTGCATTCTCCCCAGACCCCCTAACCATCTGTGGGCTGAGAGCTCTGGAAGTGCTGGGTGGCTCCACTGATTCCTACTGCATGTTCTCACCACAGGGCCACTCTGAGGCTGACACTTCACTCTGATGTGGAAGATTTCTCTCACCACCCCTTTCAAATATCCCTGGTGATCCATGGGACAAGAGGGCCCCCTCTGCCATGGACCCAGTCACCCAGCCAGCTGCACTGTGCTTCTGCTCCACTGCACTGTGACTGCTGTGCTGCTCTTTCCAACTCCCTGCTCTGTGAAACAGATCTTTCCTGTGGAACTTCTCATTTGTCTTGGACTGGGAAATTGCATTGCTCAGTCTTTCTGTGACTTCTCCTCTAAATTTAGGGTAGAGTCAAAATTTGGGGTCTTTTGGAGTTTTGTGGGGAATGAGTTTCTGGGAATTCCTCCCTTCACACTGCCATCTTGGCTCCACCCCCCCATAATGAACATTTTACAAGAAACCTAATCCTTCAAAAATACAATTGAAAGGGAATAGCTAGATGACACAGTGGATAGAGTATCAGCCCTGGGGTCAGGAGGACCTGAGTTGAAATCTGGCATCAGATACATAAGAACTACCTAGTTGTCTGACATTGGGCAAGTTACTTAATTCCATTGCCTTAAAAAAAGAAAATACAATTCAACAAGTGCAAAAGGGAAATAATTCTCTCAAAAACTCAATTGGTCAAATGGAAACAGACAACAACTCCTTCAGAAATACAATTGGCTAACAGGAAATGGATATTGCAAATGTAAATGAAGAAAGTTCTCACCTAAATAAATGTTCAAAAATCTGTGGAAACTAATGAATTCTTGAGACACTAAGAATCTATTAAACAAAATAATACAAATTAAAAGATAGAAGAAAAGGTAAAATATCTCATTAGCAAAACAACTGACCTGGAAAATAGTTTCTGGAAAGACAATTTAAGAATCATAGGACTACTTGTATATCTTGAATTAAAAAAAAAAAGCCTGGACTCCATACTTAAGGATAAGATGAATGAGAAATGCTCAAAAATTCTGGAACCAGAGGGAAAAATCATCATTGAAAGAATACAATTATTCCCCCTACTGAAAGGTATCACAAAATGAAAACACCAAGGAATATTGTGGACAAATTCCAGAACTATCAGATCAAGGAAAGAATTCTTCAAATGACCAGAAAGGAAACAATTCAAATACCTAGGAGTCACAGTCAGGATTATACAGGACCTGGCTGCATCAAAATTAAAGAATTGAAGGACCTGGAATATGATATTCTGGAGAGCAAGGGAGCTTGGATTACAGCCCAGAATTCACTATACAATAAAACTAAACCTCATTCGAGGGAAAAAAATGGACATTTAATGAAATAGGAGACTTTCAATCTTTCCTCATGCTCATGAAAAGACCATAGATAAACAGAAAATTTGCTCTTCAAGGAGGAGACCCAAGAAATAAATAAAAAAGTAAACAGGGGAAAAGAGAAAAAAACTATATGGTTATATCTCCACCTGCAAGGAATATTCTCATAACTCTTCAGAATTGTAACTTTACAAGAGGGAATATACTTAGCCAGAAGGAATGAACATTCATGATATGTCTTTGACATTTTTTGAATGATTTAAAAATAGTATCTCATTAAGAAAGAGGGAACAGTACATAGACTAGAAGAACAGGGAGATTGTATACGGTAAATTACATTGCATGAAGAGGTGAAAAGTACCTATAACAATAGAAGGCAAGAAGGGATAGGTTCTATGAGGGATTAAAACACACACTCAGCTGAGTTAAGAAACTTATCATACATTTCAAGTATTAAGTGGGGAAAGGAAAGGGGAAAAGAGGAGGAATTGACATAAGTAAGAGAATGAAGAAGGGTAAAGAAAAGAAAGGCATTGGGTAGAATAGAGTCAACACAATGAAGGAAGCAGTATTCAGAAGCACAATGCTGGGGAGTGGGGAAAAGGTGAAAAAAACAGGGAAAAATACTGAGAGAAGAGAACATGGAGGGCAATGAAGAGGTAATAATTATTACTTTGAAAGTCAATGGAATGAAGTCTCCCACAAAACAGAAGTGGATATCAGAGTGGATTAGAAGAATCACATTTGAAGTAGAGAGATAACATACAGAATAAAGGTAAAAGACTGGAGCAGAATATATTGTGCTTCAGCTAAAGTGAAAAAGGCAAGAGTAGCGATCCTTATTTCAGAAAAATCAGCTACAGAAATAAATCTTATTAAAAAATAAGGAAGGAAATTATATTGTCCTAAAAGGTGCCACAGACAATAAAGTAATTTCAATATTAATAAGCATACTCCAAGTAACAAAGCATCTGAATTATTAGAGTAGAAGATGAATGAGTTACATTAAGACATAGACAGCAACACTCTACTTTTAGGAGACCTCAAACTTCCTATCTCAGAATTAGATAAATTTAACCATAAAAATAAACAAGGAAGAAGTTAAGGAGGTGAATAGAATGTTAGAAAATTTAGATATGATAGACCTTTGGAGAAAATAGCACATGGCCACCTTTTTTTCCTGCAATACATGGCACCAAAATAAAAAAAACTAACCATGTATTAGGTCATAAAAACCTCATAATCAAATACAGAAATGCAGAAATATTGAGTGCATCATTTTCTGACTATGATGAAATTAAAATCACATGCAATAAAGGGTCATGGAGAGAGACAGACATAAACTAACTGGAAACTAAATAGTCTTATTTTAAAGAATGAGTGGATCAAAAAGCAAATCATATAAAGAATTAATGATTGCATCCGAGACAATGACAATAACTTGACAACATACCAAAACTTATGGGATAGAGTCAAAGCAGTTATTAGGGGTTATATTGTATCTCTAACTATGTACATGAATAAACTACAGAAAGAATAAATCAATGACCTGAAAATACAACTAAAAATGTTAGTGAAAGAACAAATTAAAAATCCCGAATTAAATACAAAATTGGAAATTTTGAACATCAAAGGTGAAATTAATAAAATCAAAGGAAGAAAATTATTGAATTAATAAATAATATTAAGAGATTTTCTTTTAAAAAGCAACAAAAATATAAACAATTGGTTAATTTTATTTTTTTAAAAAAATCAAATAGCTAGTATCAAAAAAGAAAAAAAAAGTGAATTCACCACCAAAGAGGAAGAAATTAAAATAATAATTTGGAACTATTTTGCCCAACTGTATGCCAATAGATTTAATAATCTAAATGAAATGGTTGAATATTTACAAAAATATAAATTGCCCAGATTGAATAAAGAGGAAATTAAATATCTACATACCTTTAACTGAGAAAAAAGAAATTCAACTCCCTAAGAAAAAAAAATCTCCAGGGCCCAATGGATTCACAAATAAATTCTATCAACTATTTTAAGAACAATTGGTTACGATTCTATATAAACTATTTGCCTAATTTGCCTAATTTCTTCTATTGACACTAATATGGTGCTAATACTGAAACTAGGAGTGTTCAAACCAGAGAAAGAAAATTGGTGACCAATTTCCCTAATGAATGTAGATGTAAAAACATTTTAAATAAAATAGATGCAAAGTCATTACAGCAAGTTGTCACTAGGATTATACACTATGATCAAGTAGGATTTATACCAGGAATATAAGGTTGGTTAAATAATAGGAAAATTGTCAGTATAATTGACTTTATCAGTAACAAACCTTTAAGAAATCATATGATTGTCTCAATAGATGCTGAAAAAGCTTTTGAGAAGATACAACACCCATTCCTACTTAAAACACTAATGAGTGCAGGAATAAATGAATCATTCAGTAAACTTATAAGTAGTATCTATCTGAAACTAAGACACCTATTACCACAACTACTATTCAATATTGCATTAGAAACACGAATGAATTAGAATTTGAAAGAAAAAAAACTCTAACTCTTGCAGATGATATGATGGTATATCTAGAGAACCTAAAAATCATTAAATAAACTATTGTAAACAAAAAACAACTTTAGCACAGTTGTAGTTTATAAAATAAACCCATATAAAATCTTCAATCTTTCTACACATTACTAAAAAGATAAATCATCAAGAAATAGAAAGAGAAATCTCATTTAAAAAACTTTATGTAACATAAAATACTTGCCAAGACAGACTCAGAAACTCTAAGAAAACAACTATAAAACACTTTTCATACAATTAAAATCAGATCTAAATAACTTAGCAAATATCAACTGCTCATGGATTGGCAGAGATAATATAATAAAAATGACAATTGTACCTAAATTAAAGTACCTATTTAGTAGAAAAAATTATGTTAGTGACCTAGAAAAAATAGTAACTAAATTCACATGGAGCATCAAAAAATTTAAGAAGATCAAGGGAATTAATGAAAAACATATAATAATGTGGCTTAGCTATATCACATCTAAAATTATATTGTAAAGCATCAGATATCAAAACTGTATGGTATTGGCTAAGAAACAGTGGTGGATGAGTGGAATATATTAGATGCAAAAGCGAAAGCATGGAATGATTATAGTAATGTACTATTTGTTAAACTAAAAGAGCTCAGCTTCTGGGATAAGAACTTACTTTTTTTGAGAATGGAGAGGAGGGGTGGAGCCAAGATGGCAACCAGAAGGGATCAAGTTTTAGGTGCTCTCTGATAAAACATGAAACTAAGGACTCTAATTAAACTTTTGACAGACAGAACCCAAAAGGGACCCATTGAGGCAGTTCTCCTACTCAAAGTAACCTGGAAAAGAGCAGAAAGGCTCTGCTCCCTGGGGTCAGACAGGCGGCCCACCAGAGGGGTGGCCCACTAGAGCGAAAGAACTTCAGCCTCCCAGGAGGCAGCCCCAGGGTGCTGGGAGCCGTGGCTCACAGCAGCAGGGGAGTCTCCTGAGCTGCACCCCAAGGAGCACCGGGCACAAAGAATAGGAACAGCTAGGGGACCTCTGCAGGTTCTTTCCACAGCCAAGATCCAGAAAGAGAAGCAGGTGGAGCCAGTAAGCAGGAGCCTCCAGGACACGAGCCCATTGAGCTGAGGGAGGGGAGTGAAGAGAGAGACTGCAGAGCTCTGTCCTCTGCCTCTGGAACAGGACTCTGGGGCTCTGACCACATTCAGATCCTGATGGCAGTCTAGCCCCCCCCCCCAATAGAACAGCAGGGTCCCCCACCTCAGCCCCGTGGCAGAGCGGGGCACTTATGGTCATTCACAGACCAGGAGGAAAGACAGAACCTCACACATTGAGACCCTTGTGGGAGTGTCCCGAAAGCTCAGGAAGCACCCCAAAACCAGGCTCAGGCTGTGAAAATGAGCGAGCAAAGAAATAAGAGGAAGACCATTGAGAAATATTTTGCACATGAGCCCAAGAAATATCAAAATACTCAGTCTGAGGATGAGGAAGCACAAGCTCCAGCATCTAAAGACTCCAAGCAAAACAGAAATTGGGTTCAGGCTATGACAGAGCTCAAAAAAGACTTTGATAATCAAATGAGGGAGTTGGAAGAAAAACTGGGAAAAGAAATGAGAGAGATGCAGGAAAAACATGAAAATGAAGTCAGCAGCTTAGTCAAGGAAATCCAAAAAATGCTGAAGAAAATACTATGCTAAAAATCAGCTTAGGTCAAATGGATAAAACAGTTCAAAAAGTTATTGAGGAGAAGAATGCCTTAAAAAGCAAAATTGGCCAGATGGAAAAAGAGATAAGAAAACTCTCTGAGGAGAACAAATCCTTCAAATAAAGAATAGAATTCAGGGAGATTGATGAATTTACCAGAAATCAGGAATCAATACTTCAAAACCAAAAAAATGAAAAATTAGAAGAAAATGTGAAATATCTCATTGAAAAAAACAACTGATATGGAAAACAGACTTAGGGAAGATAATTTAAAAATTATTGAAATACCTGAAAGTCATGATCAGGAAAAGAGCCTTGACATCATTTTCAAAGAATTACTACAGGAAAATTGCCCTGATATTCTAGAAGCAGAGGGCAAAATAGAAATGGAGAGAATCCACCGATTCCCCCAGAGAAAGAGATCCCCAAAAACCAACCCCTAGGAATATTATAGCCAAGTTCCAGAACTCCCAAGTCAAAGAGAAAATATTACAAGCAGCCAGAAGGACACAGTTAAAATATCATGGAGCTGCAGTCAGGATCACACAGGACTTAGCAGCAACTACATTGGAAGCTCGTAGGGCTTGGAATATAATATACTGGAAGGCAAAAGAGCTTAGAATGCAGCCAAGAATGAACTATCTAGCAAGGCTGAATGTCCTCTTCCAGGGAAAAAGATGGACTTTCAATGAGCTAAGGGAATTTCAAATGTTCCTTTTGGAATGGCCAGAGCTGAACAGAAGGTTTGATCTTCAGATACAGGACTCAGGTGAAGCATGGAGATTGGAGGAGAGGGGGGAAATATGAGGGTCTTAATGATGATGAACTGCATGTATTCCTGCATAGAAAAATGACACTGATAATACTCATATGAACTTTCCCAGTTAATAGAGCAGGTAGAGGGAACTTTTATAGTTGAAGCACAGGAGAAAGCTGAATTCGAAGACAAAATATGGTGTAAAAATTGAGTCAATAGAAAAAAAGGGAAATGTAATGGGAGAAAGAAAAAGGAGAGGGGGGAATAGGCCAAGATATTTCATATAATAAGATTGTTTTATTACAATGAGCTATTGAAATGATATGGTAAGGGGGGAGGCAAGGGGGAATGAGGGAACCTTTGCTCTCATCAGAGGTGGCTAGGAGAGGAAACAGCATATATACTCAATGGGGTATAGGCATCTGGAGTAAGAAGGGGGGGAGCAGGGGGAAGGGGTGGGGATGTGCATAAAGGTGGAGAGGATGGACCATGGGGAGAGAGTGGTCAGATATAACACATTTTCTTTTTTACTTCTTGCAACAGTCTGGGATTGGATGGCCTGCCCAGGACCATAGGGCCAGGTGGATTCTGGGTCTAAGGGGTGGTATGGGGGCTCAGGGCTTCTTGGCCCCAGGACCAGGGATCTGTCTGCTGTGCCACTCATCTACCCTACAGCAGAGTCAGAGTGAAAGGGGAGAGAAATTATAGTACATGGTAGTGGAGAAATAAGAAAGGAGGGAGTTGCGATTAGCAATGGCAATGGTGGAAAAATATGGAAGTAACTTTTGCGATGCACTTACCATAAAGAATGGGATGCACCCATGACAGAGTGTTGGAGTTGTAACAAAGACTGAAGCACATTTATTATTATTATTATTATTATTATTTTGGGGAGGTTGCAGGTCAAATGGGGCTGGGTGGCCTGCCAGGGGCCACATAGCAGGGTGATCTTTGGGTGTCTGAGGCCGGATTTGGACCTAGGTGCTCCTGACTCAAGGGCCAATGCTCTGTCTGCCATCCTGCAACCCCTACTATTATTACTATTTTATTTTATTTTGGGTCTTTTTTTTTCTTCTTTTGGGTCTTTGCAGGGCAGTGGG
Organism: Macrotis lagotis; assembly: GCF_037893015.1. Classification (NCBI taxonomy): domain Eukaryota; kingdom Metazoa; phylum Chordata; class Mammalia; order Peramelemorphia; family Peramelidae; genus Macrotis; species Macrotis lagotis. Next base: position 194,065,461 of record NC_133664.1, on the reverse strand, counting down.
GATTGGGTGGCTTGCATGTCACACGGCTGGGTGTTGTTGGGTCTACAGGGCTGGATGTGGGCTTGGATACTCTTGGCTCCAGGGCTGGTGCTTCTTCCATTTTGTCACCTGGCCATACCTACAAGTATTACTATTATTCTTTTTTTTAATTTAAATTTTTTTTTTCTCCTCTTTACTTTATCGCCCAAGCAAGTCTATATTCATGGGTGGAGGGGTATTTTGTTTACTCTTAAACAAGAATATTTTATTAATTTAAAAAAAATTGTACAATATGAGAATTAAAAAATAAAATAAAAAAAGAACTTACTTTTTTTGATAAAAACTGTTGGGAAAATTGGAAAATACTATGGCAGAAAGTAGGATTAGACAAATATCTCTCTCCCTAAACCAAGAAGGTCAAAATGCCTGCAATAATTAGAAATTAAAAACAATATTAAATGCAATTTATCAGAAAAAGAAATGGTATTTGACTCAGCTCTGTGAAAAGGGGAGTTTATGGCCCTAGAAGAGATAGAAAACATTATAAAAAGATAGTGAATAAATTTGATTGCATTAAATTTAAAAACAAATTGCACAAACAAAATCCTTGTAACCAAGATCAAAAGGCATTTAATTAACTGGGAAACATTTTTAACAACTAGCATTTCTGACAAAGGACTCATTTCTAAAATATAGAGATAACTGAATCAAATTTATCAAAACATAAATCATTCCCCAAATAATAAATTGTCACAGTATATGCAAAGGCAATTCCAGATGAGGAAATCAAAGCTATCTATTGTCATATGAAAAAATTTTCTAAATCATTATTTTTTGTTTTTGTTTTTGTGAGGCAGTAGTGTTAAGTAACTTATCCAAGGTCACGTGGCTAGGTAATTTAAGGTCCCTGAGGCTGGATTTGAATGCAGGTCCACATGAGGTTCTTTCTATTGGACCACCTAGGTGTACTTTAAATCACTTTGGATTAGAGAAATGCAAATTAAAGCATCTGTGAGGCATTATCTCCCACCTCTTAGATTTCACAATGTTACTAGAAACGGAAATGGCTAATGTTCAAAGGGATGTGGGAAATCTGGGACATTAATGCATTGTTGGTGGAGTTGTGAATGGATCCAACCATTTTGGAGAGCAATTTAGAATTATGCCCAAAAGGAAATAGAAATTGATTCAGCAATACCATTACTGGGTTTGTATCCTGAATGTATCATGAAAAAGGGTAAAAATCACATATATACAAATATATTCAACAATATGGAGTTGATACCTAAATAAGGGAAAGCCAAAACAAAGAAAATTATAGACCAATCTCCCTAATGACCATTGTTGCAAAAATCTTAAAAGTTCTATCAGACTTATTGCCACAAGTTTTTACAAGAATAATGCTCCATGATCAGATAGCATTTATACCAGGCAGGCAGTGATGATTCAATATTAGGAAAACAACATAATTGAACCTATCATCAACAAAGCCAACAGAAATCATGATTATCTCAAAAATGCTGAAAAAGTTTTTAACAAAATAAATCCATTCCTTTTTTTAGGTTTTTGCAAGGCAATAGGGTTAAGGAGCTTACCCAAGGCCACACATGTAATTATTAAGTATCAGAAGCTGGATTTGAACTCGGGTACTCCTGACTACAAGACCAGTCCTCTATACACTGTGCCACCTAGCTGCCCCAAATCCATTCCTTTTAAAAACAATGAAGAATATAAGATTAAATGGAGTTTCCCTAAAATAATAAGCAGTATTTATCTAAAACCATCAGAAATCATTATATATAATGGGGATAAATTAGGAGCATTTCCAAAAAGAAAAGGGGGTGAAACAAGAATGCTCATTATTACACTACTATTAAATATATTATTATAAATATTAACATTAGCAATGAGAAGAAAAATGAATTAGAATGAATAAGAATTTTGCAAGGATTTAACTAAACTTTCACTATTTGTAGATGATATGATGGCATATTTAGAGAACCTTAGAAAATCAACTATAAAACTCCTCAAAACAATGATAAAAATAAACCCACATAAACCATCAGTTTTTCTATATTTGAAAAACAATGCCCAAGGGCAAGAGATAAAAAGGGAATTTCCATTTAAAATAACAATAGACAACATAAATTACTTGGGAATCTAACTCTCAGGACAAGGACAGACAATGTAAGTCCACAATTCCTAAACATTTTTCTCACAAATAAAGTCAGATAGAAACAATTGGAAAAATGTTAATTGCTCATAGTTAGGTAGAACTAATATAATAAAATTACAATTCTTCCATTAAATTACTCATTAAGTGCCATTCCAAACTACCAAAAATCCATTTTGCAGGACTAGAAAAAAATAGAAATAAAATTCATCTAGAGCAAGAAAATGTGAAGAACATCAAGGGAACTGGTGAAAAGAAATTCAATGGAAGGTGGTCTGGCTGTACCAGATCTAAATCTATACTATAAAACAACAGTCATTAAGACTTCCTGCTACTGTTTAAGAAATACTGTACTGGACCAGTGAATTGTACTAGCTACCAAAGTTGCAGGATTAAATGTCTATAGTATTCTGCTGTTTGACAAATCCAAAGTGATTAGCTTCTGAAATAAAAACTCAGTATTCAACAAAAACTACTGGAAAACCTGGAAAGTATAATAGCAAAAAATTGGCAGAGACTCACATTTCACAACCCATACCAAAAAAAGGTTAAAATGGGTACAGGACTTCCAGCAAAGATGGCTGAGAGAAGACAGACATTGTTCTAAGGTCTCCTGGTTTCCCCCTCAGAAATAATCTAAAACAAACTTCTTAACAGAAATCTGATAGACAAAACCCAGAAATAGAAGCTAGGAGAAGACCATTTACTTCAAGGTGTGTCTTCTGGGATCCTGGGTGAGCTGGGTGCAGAGAGCAGAGACCCTGTCAGGAGGGGTGAGAGCCAGACTATCCTAGGATCAGCCTGTGGAGGCTTTGACTTTAGAAGTCATGATCCTGGAGCCAACTGGGCACCAAGGCATTGACTGGGGGCCTGACAGACTGTGCGACTGATGGTCTGGGGTTTATTGGCAGGGCTGGAGGGCAAGTTCCAGTGAGGGAAAGTTTCAGACTTCAATCTGCTGGGATCCTCTTACTGGAACCTCAGAATCCATACCTTCATTTCAGGTGAATACTCTTCATAGAACAAACACACTAACAGCCCACCTCCCCCCAGGTAAATAGAGGGAGTAATAATCTAGCCCCAGGGTAAAGTCCACATTGTTCAAGGATAAAAGTATACAATAGTTTCTACCCCACACCCTGCATTCTAAGGGAAAGGGCCTCAAATCAAGGTAACAAACACTCCAGGAGAAAGCAGTCAGGACCCTCTACTAGCTGATCAACATGGGAATTATTAAACTCAGTGAGTAAACCATCTAGGGATCCCAATACCAAACCTCTATGAACCAGCCCCACCGCCAACACAAGATCTTAGGAAAATGAAGAAAGCCCAGCAGAAAAGGGAGTTTGTAGAAAAATTCCCAGAAGATAAAAACCATAACTCAGAGAGATCTAAAACCTACGAGGAGAATATGCTTTGGTGTTTAGCACAGAAAGACTTCCTTGAAGAAATCAAGAAGGAGTTTAAAAATCAATTGGAAAATTTGGGAAAAGAAAGCCAAGAGAAGATTAACACCTTGCAACAAGAAAACAATTCCAATTGAAAATGCAACTAGACAAATGCAAAAAGAAAACAGATCTTTCAAAACCTCAATTGGTCAATTGGAAGACTCTTTCAAAAATAGATATGGCCAATTGGAAAAGAAATTGATAAAGGTAAATGAAGAAAATTCTTCTCTTAAAAAATAATGGAGTATGTGGAATGGAAACTAATGGCTTCATGAGACAACAAGAATCTGTCAAAGAAAACCAAAACATTGAAAAAAAAATAGAAGAAAATGCAAAATACCTCATCAGCAAAACGACTGACCTAGAGAATAGAAGTAGGAGTAACCACTTAAGAATTATTTGTCTCCCTGAAAATATTGAAGAGAAAAAATGTCTGTACTCAATATTGCAGGATTTAGTGATGGAAAATAGCCCTGACATCATGGAACCAAAGGGCAAAATAGTTATTGAAAGAATACATCGGTCCCCTCTATAAAGGGATCCCAAAATGAAAACTCCAAGGAATACTGTGGCCAAATTCCAGAAGTATCAGATAAAAGAGAAAACCTGAAAGCAGCCAGAAACAAGCAATTTAGGTACCAAGAGCCAAAGTAAGGATTACACAAGACCTGGCTGCATCAAAATTAAGGTGTCGGAGCTCCTGTAATAAGATATTCTGAAAAGCAAGGGAGCTTGAAATATTGCCAAGAATTCATTATTCAGCAAAAGTGAGTCCTCCCTTCCAGTGAGGAAACGATGGATATTTAATGAAGTAGGAGACTTCCAACTTTTCCTGATGAAAAGAACAGAGCTTAATAGAAAATTGAGACTTCAAACAGGAGACTCAAGAGACACATGAAAAGTTTAAAAAATAGCGTAAAGAAAAAAAATGTGCTATCCAACAAAATGAAACTGGCTATATCCCCACCTGGAAGAAAGTTTTTAATAATTCTCTTGAATTTTACCTCTATTAGAGAGAATCTATTTAGCCAGAAGTGATGGACACTCATGACTTTCTATGACTGAGACAGAATGATTTAAAAATAATACCTCCTTACAAAGGGGGACATTAAGGAAATGGGATTATGGAGGAGATTGAATGGGGTAAATGTCATTATGTTAAGAGATACAAATGATCTATTTCAATAGAGGGGAAGAAGGTAAGAGTTAAGAACTGCCTAAATCTTCCTCTCATCAGACTTTGTTTTCTTTCTTCCTTTTGAATCTGTTTCTCTTACAACACATTCCATTTTTATTTATGTATATAATAGATGCAAATGAAAAGATTATGTTGGATTGGTTTCTGTGGGAGGGAGAGAAGGTGGGAGGGAGAAAAATATTATAAAACTCAAAATCTTGCAAAAAAGGATGATTGGTAGAAACTACCTCTGAATGTAATTGGAAAACAAATTAAAAGAAGAAAGAAAACATTAAAAATAACAAATTCTGTAATACATAATACATCTTTTAAAAATTAAAGTTATTAAAATCTGGTCTTCATTTAAACTACATAATTCCTTGCCTGGATACATATGATATTCTCCATCATAAATCCCCTAAAATTGTCCCTAAGCACTTATTGCACTGATGGAGTGAGCAAGTCCATCAAAGCTGATTATCACCCTATGTTAATATTAATGTGTACAATATTCTTCTGGTTCTGTTCATCTCACTTAGTTTAAATTAATGCAAGTTTTCCCAAGTTTTTCTGAAATCCCATCGTTCTTGATTTTTTATAGAACAATAGTATTCTACCACATACATATACCACAATTTGCTCAGCCATTCGCCAAGTGACAGGCAATACACACAAAACTCTTAATTCTACTAAACATTTAAGGAGCAAATAATTCCAATTATACATTGGTAGAATTAAATTGTAAATGAATCTGGATCTGGAGACTTTTTCTTAGTGTGTTTATTGGGGATTTTTTCAATTTCCTTCTCTGAAATTAAATTATTTAATTATGTTATTTCCTCTTCTGTTTATCTGTTTAGTTTGTATTTTTGCAAACATTATTCATTTCACTCAGGCTTTTGCATTTATTGTCAGAATGCTGGGCAAAATAAGTCTATTTAGCTCTTTAATTTCCATTTCATTGGTGATGAATTTACCTTTTCAGTTTTGATTATGGCAATTTGGTGTTCTTTCTTTTTTGATTTAGACTAATCAAAGACTTATGTATTTCATTATTTTTTCTTAAAAGAAATTCTTTAAAATTAATTTAGTTTCCAATTAATTTTTGGTTCCTCTTTTCATGGCCTCTTATTTTTTTTACACATTTTATTGACTCATGATTTGAAAAAAGCTTATATTTATTATTTTTACTTTTATGTATTTGATTTAAGGTTTTCATACCCTAGTACAGGGTCAATTTTTGTATAGGCTCCATGTACTTTCTATTCCCATTCAGTTTTTTCCAGAGGTCTATAATATCTAAATTTTCTTATATTTTATTTACCTTCATAATTACCTTCTTACTTATTTTCTATTAATATTTATCTAATTCTTAAAGAGGAAGGTTGATGTCCTCCAACACTATTATAGTTTTGCTCTCTATTTCTCCTTGCAATTCTTTCAGCTTCTCCTTTTAGAATTTGGATGCTCTACCATTTGTTGCATATATATATATATATATATATATATATATATATATATATATATGTATATAATAGTTATATAACTTTATTGTCTACTTAAAGAAGCTATAGTTCCCCTTTTTAATTCTTTTTAAAGAAAGTTATTTTTATTATTGCTATGTATGAGATTAGGTTTCCAATCCCTGAATTTTTTTCACTTCCATTGAAGCATAATATATTTTTCACCAGTCTTTTACCTTTAATGTGTAGGTTCAAATGTGTTCCTTGTAAACAACATATTGTACAATTCTGGTTTTTTATCCATTCTGATACCTGCTTCCATTTCATGAGAGAATTCATGTCCTTTTCATTTACAATTAAGATGACTAATTGTATATTTCACTCCATGCTATCTTTCCCCATTTATTCTCTACTCTTTCCTTTCCTCTTTTTCTTCCTCACTAATGTTTTTCTCCCTTTCCCATTTCTTTTAAATTTTGACTTTAACATTACTTTTTACGTTTATTAGTTCCTTCTTTCCCTTTCTTTCCCTCCCTCCCCCCACTTCCCTGTAGGATGGCATAGATTTTCAAACCCAATTGGAAATGTATGTTATTAAATGTTTGGGCCAAACTAGAGTGGAATTTACTCAATATTCATACCCTGTCTTCCTTCTCTCTATTAAAATAGGCCTTTTTGCCTCTTCTGTTATTTGTCCACTAATAGGTATCCTTCTCCCTGTATAATCCTGCTTTTTATGTTTTCATTTTCCTGACCCTATCTTGTATTTACTACCACTTTCTCAAAATATACTCCTTTTATCTGTCCTGAAAGAAGTTTTATTCTCAAACTTTGATTGTTTGCTTGATTGATAAGTAGCATTTCCCCATAATCACTAAATAACTTCTCCTTTTTGGTCTCATTTGAAATACACTTCTCACTTGTCAAAAGTCACATAAAAATAGTCACTTTATACTATACCCCTTTTTTCAAGTACCCTCCATGATGCACAATCCTCAGGAGACAAAGGATTGTGCAAAGTCAAATCATTACAACCTTCTTCAGTCCTTTCCCTCCAATTGTAGCCACAGTTTAAAGCGAAGCAAAAATCTCTTCATGGTGTTTTCATGTCTAGTCCCTCTGAATACATTCTCTCTTTACAACCTTCCTCAAACAAAATATTGGGTACACTTTCTCCCTCTGTCCCTTCAGGACACCAAACTTGGTACTAAAATTTCAGATAGCTAAAGTATGGATTAAGGCAAGATCAAGTCCTAATCTATTTATGTCCAATCCTCCTAAGACTGCCCCCACTATCTGCCCCAATTGTACTACAATTCTCCTAAACTAAGGTATCTAGTAAAGTAAGATCGCTTATGATTTAATTATGTATAGAGTTTCTAAATACTCTAAGTCCTGGAACACCATGATGGATGGCCCTTTAGACCTTTTGAATTGATTTAAGGCATGTGTGACCCTGACAGGACTGCCTCATCAGAAAATATGATGAGCTCCATGAGCAAGACAGAATTTTAGTAGCTCAAGAGAAACTTCAATTACAAAAGTTTAGAGTAAATACCCTAGGTGTTCACTTGAACTGTTTATATGTGACCTCTGATAGAGTTTTGTGAGTTAATATTGATTTGATCATTCACAGTTGAACACACTGTAATTTGTTTCAAGCATTGTGACTTCACCATCTTTGATAATAGACAAGAACCAACCATATCAATATCCTCTAAGTACAATCCATTCAAATACTGTCAATTCTTAAACTATCTTATGATAAAGAAAATTCTCAAGAGTTACAAGTATGATCTACCTTTATAGGGATGTATAGCAATTCAAAGTTCTTTGCCCTCTGAAATATCATATTCCAGGAACTCTGATCCTTTTATGTTGTATAATTCTTATAGTACTTCTTTTGTATTTAAGCTGCTTCTTTATGACTGTTTGCAGTATTTTCTCCTTTAGTTGAGAATTTTGGAATTTGGCTATGATAGTCCTTATAATTTTTATTCCTGTATCTCTTTCTTGAAGTATTCTGTGTATTCTTTCAAGGACTATTTTATCTTCTTGATCTATTATATTAGGATAGTTTTCCATGATAATTTTCTGAAAGATACTTTCAAATTTCTTTTTTTTTGATCTGGGCTTCCTGGAAGACCTATAATTCATAGATTATCTCTCCTAGATCTATTTTCCAAGTCTTTTGCTTTTCCTAAAAAATCCAAAACCTTTCCTAAAAAAGGTACGTTACATTTTCTTCATTGTTTTTCAGCCATTTGATTTTGTTGGAAAGATTCTGGATGTCTCTCTCATAGAGTGATAACTATTTGCCCAATTCTAATTTATAGGGTTCTATTCTCTTCAGTCAGTTTTTGTGTTTCCATTTACAGTTGACTAATTTTACTTTTAATTGAATTGTTTTATTTTTTTCAGTTGGTTAATTTTATATTTTAATGAATTACATACCTGTTCCAGTTGGTCCATTTGACTTTTTGATGATTCATTACTTTTCCATTTAAAGAATGACTTTCAATCTATTAAATTTGAGTCAGCTTTCTATATATTGAAGAAATCAGAGATATTCCTAATAAAATTATTTCCCAAATTTCTAATTTACTTCTAATTTTGATTGCATTTTTAATACAAAAACTTTTAAATATAATATAATCAAAATTCTCCATTGTACATTTCATAATATTTTCTATCTTTTATTTGATCATGAATTCTCTCCATTTTCCAGAGATCTGACAGGTAAAATATTCAATCCATACTCTCATAATTTGCTTATTATATTGATTTTTAAATCTATGTACCTATTTTGACCTTGTTTTTATATATGATTTACTCTCATAGTCTAAATGTTTTTTTACCTGTTTTTCTGTTTTCAAAAAAGCATTTATTCAAATAGTCTATTATTCTCACTATTTGGGGTCTTTGTGTTTATCAAACATTAACTTCTTTACTTTTTTGTAACTAAATAATTCCATTAATCAAACCACTATAGGAGATTATTTGTTTTTCATCAAAGTATCTGTAAAGAATTATAGAATTATTAATTTGTTACTTATTCTAATTCATTCATTCTTTTTTAGATTTTGCAAGGAAATGGGATTAAGTGGCTTGCCCAAGGCCACACAGCTAGGCAATTATTAAGTGTCGGAGACCAGATTTGAACTCAGGTACTCCTGACTCCAGGCCTGGTGCTCTATACCCTGCCCCACCTAGATGACCCTTTCAATTTTTCTCTTATCGCTAGTGCTAACATTTCTATGTTGTCATCTTTTCTTCATCCTTGATCTTATTCAGGTAACTTTTAGCTTATGCCTTTCATAGATAATGTTTGTTGATTGTTTCAGATGGATAAAACTTAATGAAAGCTCCAGTGAGTCAAAATTGAAGAATAAAGGCAATAATTCCCACAAACTCTCCACCACACCACTTCAAATTCCTTTAAAATAGTGACTCTAACCAAATGCTAGAGTGGCAGAAGCAACCAAAAATAATAATGAACAATTCTCCACTCCAAGACAACTTGGAAGATCTGTGGGTCTGTCATACTGGTTAGAAAAAGCCATAAAGCAGCCTGGAAGGCACCAGAACAAATGGACTCCAGTCATCTAATAACAGGTTCCAGGGTCCCTGGGATATCTAGATCTGTGGTAGTGTCAACAATGTCAATACCACTCAGTCCAAAGATTGCAAAGGACAATTAGGAAGCTAAACAGGAAAACTATTGCATCAGAGTGAGAGATGATCCCAGTCCATAATACGTCACAGTGCAGACCCGGCCCTGTGTGCCAGGAGCAGATCTGGGAGCCACCTGATAAGGAACCACCTCACAGCCTCTTCCAGAGTGCTCAGCCTTTTGATGATAAAGAAGTCAGGAGAGACTGCAGAGGTCTCTTTGCTCTCCATGAGGCAGTACTCTGTTGCTTTGCCCATACTCACATCAGGTCATAGTCTGGGGCCCCAGTCTCAGGAAGAGGATCATTACTGCCATAGCACAGCCCAGGTTCTTCTCAGAATTCCAAGCAGAAATGAGTTCTCATGGTCAGCCACAGATAAGAGTACAAGTCAGGAGAACTATAAGAACTTCTCATAAGACTTTGAAGGAATTGAGGTCTTGGGTAGGTGTCCCTGAAAACAGTTATAAAAACTCTCAAAAATTTGGGACAGTTTTTCCTCCACCCTGGGAGCAGAGAGCCACCTTAACAAAGAGTTACAATGAAGTCATAGACGGGGGAAATGTGGCAAGCAGCAGAAGAAATAAATCAAACCATAGACAATTACTTTGTAGTCTCCAAAAATATGAATTGGTCACAGGTTATAGAAAAGCTGAAAGAAAATCAAGTAAGGGAAGTAGAGTAAAAATTGGGAAGAAAAATGAGAACAATGCAAGAAAATCATGAAAACTGAGTCTTCAGCTTGGTGAAGGAATTACAAAAATTACTAAAGAAAATAATATCTTAAAGCACAGTTTAGGTCAAATGAAAATAACAATCCTAAAGCGAAAGAGGAAAAGAATGCCTTAGAAACCGAACTGACCAGATGCAAAAGGAGATCCAAAAGCTCTCTGAAGAAAATAATTCCTGCCAATATAGAACAGAATTAAGGAACTCTGATGACTTTGTGAGAAATAAAGAAACAATAAAACAAAACCAAAAAATGAAAAACTAAAAAAAATTTGAAATATCTCATTGGAGAAACAACCGACTGGGGCAACTAGGTGGCACAATGGATGGAGTGCTGGCTCTGGAGTCAGGAGAACCTGAGTTCAAATCCAGTGACATACATATAATACTTACTTAGCTGTGTGATCTTGAGCAAGTCTCTTAACCCCATTGCTTTGCCAAAAAATGATAGAAAAAAGAAAATTAACTGAATTGGAAAACAGATGCAGGGAACATAATTTAAAAATTATTGGACTACTTGAAAGTCATGACCAAAAAATAATCCCTAGACTTCATTTTTAAAGAAATTATCCACAAAAATTGCCCTGTAATCTTAGAAACAGAAGGTAAAATAGAAATTGAAAGAATCCACTGATCACTCCTGAAAGAGATCAAAAAATGAAAACTGCTAGGAATATCATAGTCAAATTTCAGAACTCCCAAGTCAAGGAAAAAATATTTCAAGAAGCTAGTTAGAAACAATTCAAATGTTATTGAAATACCATCAAGATAACACAAGATTTAGCATCTTCTATATTAAAGTCTCATAGGATTTGGAATATGATAATCCAGAAGGCAAAAACCACTTAGATACAGAAAAAAATTATACATACTCTTTCATGGCATAAAATGAATATTCAATGATATATAGGAATTTGAAACTTTCCTGATGAACTGACCAGAACTCAACCAAAAGTTTGCTCTTCAGGTAAAGGACTCAGGTGAAGCACAGAGTGAGTTGACTGGAAGGGCATTTTATGAGGGCCATAATGATTTGAACTGCTTTTATTCCTGCATGGTGAAAATGATATTGATAACTCATATGATTCTTCTCATTTATTAGAGCAATTAAAAGTAACATATGTAGACAAAGCAGAGGAGTAGTAGAATTTAAAGGTATTATTCATTAAAAATGGAGTTAATAGGTAAGAAAGGAATGTTCTGGGGAATAGGGGAAGGAGAGGTAGAATACGGTTAGTTTTATTACATAAAAGAGATGAGCAAAAGCTTTTGTAATGGAGTGGAAGTTTAGGAAGGTGAGGGGAAGGAGTGAATCTTTACTCTCATTAGAAGAGGTTCAGAGAGGAAATAACATACATTAAATTGGGCATAGAAACCTATCTTGTCCTAGAGGAAAACAGAAGATGAAAGGGATGGGAGAACAGGGACAATGTAGGAGAGTTGGTTGTAAGTAGTAGAAGAGTAGGAAGATCATGAGAAAGGGTCATCAGACACAAGACATTTTTGAGGAAGGACAGAGTAAAAGGAGAGAGAACATAGAGTAAATAGAGTAAAGGGATAGGATGGAGGGAAATACTACTAGAAATGGCAACTGAGGGAAAAATATTGAAGCAATTTCTCTGATTTACTCTAAAGAATGTTATCCATCCCAAAGAAAGAGGTGATGGTGTTTGAACATAAACTGAAACATGCTTTCTTTTTTTACTTTATTGAGGTTTCTCTTTCTTAGTGTGTGTGTGTGTGGGGGGCATTATGTTTACTTTTATAACATGATTATTATAAAAATAATGTGTTTCATGGTTACACATTTTAACCTATACCAGGTATATTTCTATCTCAATGGGTAAAGAGGGGTGGGAGGAAGGGAGAGAATTTGAAACTCAAGATTTTGGAAGGAATTGCTGCAACTTGCTTTTGCCTGTAACTGGGGTAAATGAAATAAAATAAAATAAATTTAAGGAAGTTTAATATTTGAAAATACAAATTAAGAAAAACAAATTAAGAAAGGGTTAGTGAAAAGTGGTTATCATTCATATGCTAACACTGCTTTCTTTCAAGTTTCCCAAAGAGTTTTCTTTTGGGTTTAATAAAAGAACCCATTTGGTCTGTGGGAATTTTTATTAGGGATCCCATTAGTGAATTTTACTACATCTTTATCCAAGATGCGGTTATTTAAGTATTATATTTCTTCTTGTGTTTATCATGATGATGTTGTTTTTGTAAACACATCCATTTTTAGATAGATTTTTCAAGATTATTTGCTCTTAATTGAGCAAAACGATTCCCAAGGAGAGCTTTAATTATTTTCAATTCCTGGTAAATTATTCCTTTTCATTTTTGCTACTATATATTAGATCTTCCTTCTTTTGCTGCATCCAATTAATAATTTATCAATCTTATTTGGTTTTTCAAATAATGAGTTTCTAGATTCATTTATTTGTTCAATAGTTTCCTAACATTCATTTATGTTAATGTCACCATTGTTTTTCAGGATTCCTAAAGTTGTGCCTAATTGAGGACTTTCATTTTTCATTTTTCTGATTTTGTAGTTGCATGCTGAATTTATTACTCTACTCTTTCTCTATTATATTGATGTAAGAATTTAGGGAAATAAAAATTTCCCCAAGTACTGCTGTGAGTGCATTCCATAATTTTTGGTGTATTGTCTCATTGTTATTCATTCAATGGAAGCTAAAAATATCTGATCCTAAAAAAAATCTTTAATTTTTAAGATTAGGTTTTTAGTTTCTAATTAATATATTATCTGTCTGTTCCATCATTGAATACAATTTTTATTATATTATGAGGTGAAAAGGATGCACTTAATATTTCTACCTTTCTCCATTTAATGAAGAGGTTTTATGCCCTAATATATAGCAATTTTTGTGCAGATGGTATGTAACACAATCAAATTTGTATTATTTTCTATTTTCAATGTTCTCCAAAGGTTGTCTCATTTTTCAAAACTTCTATTCATCTCCTTAACTTTCTACTTGTGTATTTTGTGTAAAGATTTATTTCTGAAAGAGAAAAGATAAGAGCCTTTACTAGTAAATTTTTGCTGTGTTTCCTCTTGTAATACATTTAACTTCTCTTAAGCATTTGGGTCCTATATTAGTACTAATATTACTTGTCTATAGTACTTTTTTACAAGAAGTAGTTTCTGTCCTTTATCTTTTACTTGGATGTATTTCTACTTTTGCTTTGTTTGAAATCATGATTTCTAGCTCAGATTTTTTTTTACTTCAACTGAGACATAATAGATTCTGCTCAAATCCCTTAATTTTAATGTTTGTATGTATTTCTCTGTTCTAGCTGTTTTTATGTACAAATAGTTTATTGTAGAATAATTTATTTTTATTTTTTCCTAATTTTTAAAAATTTATTTAAACTTTTGAATTCCAAATTCTATCCCTCTGATTTTCCCTACTTTTCCCCTTCCTTGAGATGGCAAGCAATCATATATTTTGTATATCTGCAATTATATAAAATATTTCCACATTTTTCATCTCTATGAAATATTTCAAACAAAGGGGGAAAAATGAAAGAATGCATAACATGATGTGCTTCTGGAAGTGTATAGAATGCTTCATGATTAGTCCTTTAGTATTCTCTAGAATTGCTTCATTGCTGAAAATAGCAGTTATCAACTCTCCATTAAACAATATTGCTGCTACTCTGTACTATTTTCTCTTGGCACTGTTCCCTTCACTATGCATCAGTTCATGTAAGTCTTCTTTCTGAAAATAATCCTGTTTTTCATTTTTATAGTTGTACTATTATATTCCATCACACTCATATACCACAGTTAGTTTAGTGATTTCCAAATTAATGGGCATGTCTTTGATGTCCAGTTATCTGGTTTTTAATCCACTCTGCTATGCTTCCATTTTCTAGAAGAGTTCATTTCAAATAGATTTAGTGAATTCTTTCAATTTCACTTTTACCTTCTAGTTCTTGGATCTCAGGGAAGTTGTTTTTGATAATTTCTTGATGATGCCTGGGATTTTTTTCTTTAATCATATCTTTCAGATAGTTCAATAATTCATAAATTACTTGGATCTTTTTTCTAGTTTAATTATTTTTCCAATGAGACATATCATTCTTTTGATTCTGTTTGATTCTTGATCTCTCATAAAGTCATAAGCTTTCATTTGTTCAATTCTAGTTTTTAAGAAGCTATTTTCTTAAATTATTTTATGTATCTGCATTTCTATTTCATCAATTCTCTTTTAAGGTAATTGTTTTATTTGGGAAATTTTTGTCCATGTTAATCGATTTTTTTGTTGCTCCCTCAATCAAGTAATTGACTTTTTTGGGAATTATTTTTATAAGATTATTAATGATCATTCATTTCTTTCTCAAATGGTTATTTTCTATCACTTATTTGTTTCATCTTATCTTTTTAGTTGTTTTTCTATTCTAGAATTTATTTGGGGATATGATTTCATAATTGTTTGGAAGAAAATTCAGATGATTTCTTGCTTACTCAAAAATCTTGATTCCTAAAAGTGAGGAGTTCTATCAAATTTATTTTATGACATAAATAATCTAGTGGTACCTAAACTAAGATCATAAAAATAAGCAGAAAAACAATAGATCAAAGTCTTTAAAAATACCCATGGGTATATTTTTGATAAAATACTAACAAAGATATAACAGTATATCACAAAGATGATATATTAATAATATTTTGGATTGCTACCAGGAATTGTAGCATTGCTTCATTATTAGAATATTTCTTAGTATAATTGATGATGTAAATACCAAACCCAACAAAAGTCATATGATGATGATAATAGATGGACAAAAAGCTTTTGACACAATACAGTACTCATTCCTGTCAAAAACTATAGAATAAATGGAGATTTTCTTAAAGTAAAAAAGTAGTATTTCTTTAAAACCATTATCAAGCTTAATTTGTAATGAGGGAAAGTTATAAATCTTTTCAGTAGGATCAAGGGCAAAGCAACAATTTTTATCATCATAGTTACTCAGTATTTTACAAGAAATACTAGTTATATAGCAATTAGAAAAGAAAAAGAAATTGAAGACATTAGAATACAAAATAAGAAACCAAAACTATCACTCTTTGCATATAAAGAGTCTTCTTAGAGAATCCTAAACAATCAGCTAAAATCTAGTTGAAATAATGAATCACTTTAACAAACCTGAAGGATATAAAATAACCCACATAAATAATCAGCATTTCGATACATTCCTAACAAAGTCCTGTAGTAAAAATTCAATAAATTCCATTTTAGATTGCTGTAAACAAAAACCAAATAATTTTTTCTCAATAGAATTCCGGAAATTTTTCATAAAAAATGTCGAGATTATCATGGGAGTTAATGAAAAAATGTGAAGCAAGGTAACCTAACTCTTTACAAACTCAAATTTTTTTATCTATTATCAATCATAAAAATAATCTGGTACATGTTAAGATATAGAGAAGTGGATATCTGGAATAGATTGAATAAGCAATGCACAATAATTATTGCCCATAAGACCTACATTTTTAGTTCAAAATTTGCTATTCGGCAAAAAAATATTGAGAACAATAGAGAATAGATTGGCAGAAATTAAGTATAAACAATATTTCACACTGTTTGCCTGAACAAGATCAATATATATAAATGATTTAGACATAAAAGATGATACCAAAACCAAATTAGGAGAGCATGGAATAGTTTCACATCTGTTCGAAAAGGGAAGAATTTAAGAACCATAAAAAGATAAGAGGATTATAATATATAAAATAAAAAATTGTAATTAGATTAAATTATGAAGTTTTGCATAAGCAAAACTGATGCAGTCAAGATTAATGAGAAACCTGGAGATAAATTTTTAAAGCAAGTTTCTCTGATAGCCTTATTGTCCAAATTTATAGAAAATGGAGTCAAAGTTATAAGAATACAACTCGTTCCTCAATTGATATTTGGTCAAAGGATATGAATAGGCAGTTTTCATTTGAAGAAATCAATCAGGGTGGCTAGATGACAAAGTGGATGGTGCACCAGCCCTGGAGTCAGCAGAACCTGATTTCAAATCCAACTTCAGATACTTAATAATTACCTAGCTATGTGAACTTGGGCAAATCACTTAACCCCATCATCTTGAAAAAACAAACAAACAAATAGAAATCAATGTTATTTATCCTATATAATCAAAGAGGACCACATCATCTTATACATTTTCACATTACTTGCACAATAATGTTTATTATAGTGATAGGAGTTTTTTGCAAAAACTTCCTTCTCAGTTGACTTTAGCAGAACCTTTTTTTCCCCAATGACCTGATTTGATAAGTAATAACACTTTTGGTGATGACATAGTCTATGGGAGTCCTTTGTCTTTGAGAACATTTTTTTTGCCTCCTAGATCAAAAAATCACCTCTCCACTCAAGCAATGAAAAAACATGGCTAATCTGGAGCAGCCATGTGGCATAGATCATAGAGTACTGAACCTGGAGTCAAGAGGGTCTGAATTCAAATACAGACTCAGACACTTAATAATTGCCTAGCTGTATGACCTTGGGCAAGTCACAATCTTATTGCCTTAAATAAATAAAAAACAAATATGGCTAATACAAACCTGTCTCTGTATGGATTAATCATTAATATGAAATTTCTTATCTAGAGTGATATTTAAAAAATTATAATGTTATATTGTTTAAAGAAAATTAAGTTAAATCAACTCTGAGGTACCATCTTATGAAATTTGTTCATAGGAGAGAAAAGGAAAATAATAAATAATATTGGAGGGAATGTGGAGAAATTTGGACATTAATGCACTACATTAGGTGAAATTCTGAACTCATGTAAGCATTCTGTAAGAGTAATTTACAACTATGGCCATAGTATAAAACCATGTATATACCCTTTGGCCTCGCAACACCATTACTAAATCAATATCAGAAAAAAAATTGAAAAGATGATTTATACATATAAAAGCATTTGTAATAGCTCTTTTTATGGTGCCAGTTTTGGAAATTGGAGGTATTGCCATTTTGGGGGAATGATTGTACAAGTTGTAGTCTCTGATTTTTGAGCTTTAAGAAAAGATGAGCAATGTGCTTTCATGAAAACTTGGAAAGTTTACATGAACTGATGGAAAATGAAATGAGTAGAACCAGAAAAATATTTCACATAGTAGCAGCAATTCTCTAGGATGATCAAATGTGAATGATTTAGCTAATTTGAGCAATAAAAATATCTAAGACAGTTCCAAATGACTTATAAAAATGAAAAATGCTATCTACCTCTGGGGACTGTGGGTGGGGATGGACATAAATTGCTTGAATCTGAATGCAGAACAAAGTATACTATTTTTAATTATATTATTGTCTGTTCTTTCCACACATGACAATATGGAAATACTTTCAGGATGACTGCACGTGAATTATATTCTTCTCAGTGAAGGAATAGAAGAAGCAAGAAAATCTGAAACTAAAAATTCTTTTTAAAAGGTTAAAAATTATCTGAATTAAAATAAATTTAAATTTAAATAAAATATTTAACAAACAGTTTCAAGAGTACAGTGTTCCACATTCAAAGCACATAGACATACTCTAACCTATATAAAGAAAAGTGGTACAGCTTTTTATCTTTTTTTCAGGATCAAGTTTAATCATTATCATTATATAATGATCAATTTTTTTGAGAGTTGTCATTTCTATGTACATTATTATAAACAGGATTTACAGCTTGGCTCTGCTTACTTTACTTTTTTATCAGTTGACAGAAAGCTTCCTCCCCTACTTCATATTCATTACTTTTTATTGCATAGTTATATGCCATCATATATTCATACCATAATTTCCTTAGGCATTCTTCAGTTGCTATGATCTATTTTGGTTCTAATACTTTACTACTTCAAAATTTGTTTAAAATTGCATTATGGATTGCTCTTTATTGTTTCACTCTTTCTATTTTTGTTATCTATCTCTGTCTTTGATATTTTCTTCTCTTTCTTTCTATTACCTTCTTGAGATATAGGCCTAATAATTGCAATTCCTGGGTCAATGTTATTGAACAGGTTAAGTCTTTTGTTGTTGTTGATATTGTCATTTTCCTGAGCATTGCTAAAGCATATCACTTCTTTTTTCACTCAGAGTTTCTTGGATTACAGCTTTGTCATTCTTAAATTATTCCTCAGTTCAGCCCATCCACGTGTACCTTCTTCATTTCTGATTGTCTTCCCAGGGTGCTCTGTTTCAGTTCTAGATACAATTTCCCTATTCTCACCTCTTTTTTAAATTAATATTTTATTTTTACAAAGAAATGTTATGAAAGTTTTTCAACATTCATCCATATACCCATGTATATTTTTAAGTTACCAAATTTCCTTCCACCCTCCCTCCTTTTTCTCCCCCCCTCCCCTCACTGGTGAACAGTCAGGTTATTATTCTACATACATATTTATGTTAAACATATTTATAGATAAGTCATTTTTGTTTGAGAAATTAGGATTAAGAGAAATAAATATATAAGAGATTTTTTTTAAAAAAGTGAATGTAGTGTTCATCAGATTCTGAAGGATTTTTTTGTTTTGTTTTGTTTTTCTTTCTCTGGATCAGATTGGTAATGTCCATAGCCAGTCTAATAGGACTTCTGAAATCAGAGATGATCATCTCATAATGTTGTTGTTAATATGTACAATGTTCTCTTGCTTCTTCTCCCTTTGCTCAGCATCAGATCCTGTAAGTCATTATTTGCTTCCCTAGAGTCTGACCATTTATGGTTTCTTATAGAACAAAAGTATTCCATAGTATTCATGGAACATAACTTGTTTAACCATTCCCCAATTGATGGGTATATCCTCAATTTACAATTCTTTGTCACTACAAAAAGAGTTGCTGTGAATATTTTGGAACATGTGAGAATCTGTTTCCATTTTTTATTTCTTCTGGATATAGAACTAGAATTAGAATTGCTGGGTCAAAGGGTATGAACAGTTTTATTGCTCTTTGGGCATAGTTCCACATTGCTCTCCAGAATGGCTGAATCACTTCACAACTCCACCAGCAATGCATTAATGTTCCAATTCTCCTCCAACCTCTCCAACATTGATCATTTTCCCTTTTTGTCATCTTGGTCAATCTTACAGGTGTGAGGTGATACCTCAGAGTTGTTTTAATTTGCATTTCTCTAATCAATAATGATTTGGAACATTTTTTCATATGATTATTTATAGCTTTAATTTCTTTATTTGAAAGCTGTCTATTCATAATCTTTCACCATTAATCAATTAGGGAAGTAGACTATTCCTAAATGAGACATACCTCAAACTGCCAGCTCCTGCATCCAGTTCAGATTCGATCAGACTGCACTTTAGCTTATTCATGTCTGCTAAATGCAGAATGGAGGGAATTCACAGGACTCAAAATTAACACTTAGTACAAGGCAAAAGATTGAAAGTGGTTCATAAACACTTTAATCCTCTCTCTCCTTTGAAAGACATTGATCCAGGCACAAATAGTCTGTTTGAACTCCTTTTTCAATGTTTAGTATGCTCCCTTCCTCATGCTATCTCTATTCCAGTGATTTTGAACCTCTAGCTTTAATTATAAAATTATATTCCCTGTCACCTACTTACTGTTCACTCCTCTCATCTCATTATCATCTTTCCAACTTCTTCAGTATCTCACTGCAGATCTACCCACTTCTTTCACTTTTCTTCATAAAGTACAGTAGTGACCTAATCAATACACTCCACCAGCTTTCTCTTACCTCTTGGAAGTAATATAAGGGGAAAAGAATCTATTTCTCTTTTAAAGTTTTTCACATTTATAAATCTTCAAATTCATCTGGTCTTCTCTACTTCATGAAAATTATGATCCAGTGATATTGGTCTCATGCATTAAATATTCCATTCTATTGTTATATTTTGTGCATTTTTCACAAACTATCTTCAATACCTGGAATTTTTTCTTTGTCTCTGACTTGTGACTTGCCAGGCTTTTAACTTTCAGTTACTTTAAAAAAAAAAAAGAAAACCAACAAATTTTCAAGTTCTTGCTTTATTTTTATGACTTTTCTCTTACTAACTCTGGTTTAGCCTACATAATAACTGTCTGAATGTTGTCTTCTCCCATTAGAATATGAGTTCTTCAAAGGGAGTACTGTTTTTATCTATCTACACAAGCATACCAACATACATGCACATATATATTTGCATATAGATATATATGTGTGTGTATGTGTAGACATAATAAATTTGTTTTTTAGCTCTTAGTACAAAGTTTGCATATAATAAGTGTTTAATAAATTAAAGTTGATTTTTTAATCTTAAAATATGTTTTTACCACAGTTCAAAATTTCATTCTAGAGGCAGAGTCAAGACTGTGGTGTCCATGCAGCAACTCAGATAGGGTCTCCTATTCCTCTCCAAATAATACCTTAACTCAAAATCTAAAGTGATAGAACCAACACTTATTTCATTCTCCCCAAAACAGATGATAAGAAAGAAAAATCTATGACCTTGGATAGAGCAAAGTACATCTCTTGGCAACTGTACCATCAGGTATTGGAGGCAGCTGCAATAATAGCAAAAGTAGCTTAAGGAGCCCTCAATCAAGAGATGGAAAGACTGTCAGAAATGTATAAAGAAAATTATTACAGGTGATCCTTTGCTGGCACTGGAGGCACCTAGATTTCAGAAAACACTCGGAGGGCTTACATGAAATGGTGCTGTTGAAGTATAAAAAACCAGGAAAACATTGTACATGTTAACAATATTGCATAATGATCAACTTTGATAGACTCAGCTCTTCTCAGAAACGTAGTGATCAAAAATAATTTCAAAAGACTTGTGAACTGTGGAGTTTGAATGCAGATCAAAGTACACTATTTTAATTGTTTTTTGATTTCGTTTTGTTTCTTGTTTTGTCTTTCCCCTTTCATTCTGATTCTTCTATCACAATATGACTAATATAAAAATATGTGATTGTACAACTAATCTATGCACTTTTGTCTCAATCTGTTATTCAAAGATTTTATATTCTGTCATTATGTAATTAATATGTTAATTAATATATTTTGTATGAGAAGAATAAACTTCTATTAGTTTACTTCTATTAGTAAATTTGAGGGGATTAGTATCTTGAACCATGAACTATACCAAGCTTAAAATTAAAAAGTAACTATACATGTGTACATAAATTTAATAAAGGAAGACAGAAGGAAGAAAATCGATAAAATCTCTATGGTGAAAGGGAGACTTGATAGGAATAAAAGATAGGACAAAAAGCAAAATATTTTGATCTGAGGAAAAAAATTTAACTGCAAAAAATTTTTTATGAATTACTAAGCAATATTGATAATCTTGGTACAAAGGAAATTGTTATAAATATATTAATTATAGCATTCCTCAATATAGACAGATAAATGATACCTAGAAATAGTTAAGTTCCAAAGAAATTTTAAATGAATAAAAAAGTATTAAAGATCTTTAACTTACAAATCATGAAAAATCTAGTCATTTAAAACAAGTCTGGATCTAGCATTAAAAATCAATTATCAAACTAGTATAAAGGGTAAAAAATTAGTAAAATTATTTGTAATTGACTATGGTAACAGAAACATATAATACACTGCTGACATTGTTGTAAATTCATCCAAAAGTTCTGCAAAATGATGTAAACTTCTGTAAGAAAAGGTATATACAATTTATATATACAATTTACATATAATTTTCCAAGCAAGTATATATTGGCCAAATATTCTACTATTGTAGAATTCTACTATCACACTATTCTAGTGTATGATACATAGTAAAATATACATGTTTTTGCATTGATAACCAAAAAAATCTGTTTATATGGCATATACTTATTGAGTGGAGAATGACTAAACAAGTTTAAGCATATGAGTACTATCATAAGCAATTATAGATATGGGCAACTGACAGAGTCATTCTGTTGATTGTCATTATCTCAACCAGTAGCTTTTGCTTTGTTTTGTTTTGTTACAATGGAGTTTTCCTCTAGCAAAATATTCAATCTTCACAGTTACAGTCACATTTCCGGTTACCTTGATGTTTGACCGTCATTCTTGAAGAAGAACAAGATATCAGGGAGGGGATACCATGACAAGAATGTGAATTGGGTTTGAGAAAGAGGGAACTGTGCTAAGTCACCAACTTCACTTTCTCCTGCAGAGCCATCTGGATCCAGTGGCCAGATATGTATCAGGATGACTGGAGAAGGCATTGAATGGAGGTAATCAGTGTTAAATGACTTGTTCAAGATCACACAGCTAGTAAGAATCTAGTGTCAGACTGGATTTGGACTCCCCTCATACTGACTCCAATGCCAGTGAGGTATAGACACTGGCCCTGTAGCTAGGAGGATAAGAGTTTGAATCCAGCCTCAGATATTTAATATTCACTAACTGTGTGACCTTGGGCAAATCACTTAACCCTGATTGCCTCATCTCCAAGGCCTTCTTCAATCATCCTGAGTCATATCTGGTGATGGAATCTAGATGACTCTGGAAGGGAACCCACTCACATCAAATTTATGTGCTTGTCATGACATCACCTCCCTGATGTAGTGTTCTTCTTTGAAAATGAAGGACAAACATCATCATCATCATCATCATCATCATCAACATTATTATTATTATTTGGATATCAGTCTATGCCTTTAATGGAAAAGAACAAATTTCTTCCTCAAACTTACATAAATTAATCACTTTCACAGACTATGTGGATTGCTTACTCTTCCTTTAAGAAAAATGGAATAGAATCTCAGGGCAAGTGCCAGTTTAACTGACATTATGTAATGATCTTGTGAGAGGAATGAAAGAATGTAACTGTCATATAGGATAGACTGAGACAAAGATAGTTTATCAACTACTATGAGATATCAAGACTGACATAGTTTAACTGACTTTCTATGGAATGTTAACTTCCAATTTTGAGAAGACTGTGAGAAGAATATAGTTGATCTGTCATCTTGTAGGAGGGAGAGATTTGCTATTATCATTGAGGGCATGGAGAAGATGTTGTATGGAGATGAGATCCTGAGGAAAATTGATGAGTTCTTCCTGAATAAACTGTTAAAAAAATGAGCTGTAATTCAATGGTCTGAGAAAGAGTATTTGTTTTCCTGTTAATTAATGATGCAGATAGTATTTCTGATGTTTGTTTAACCTGAAGTTTAGAGGCAAAGAGGTTTCCCTGGTTTTATAAATGAGAAGTTCTTGAGTTAATGAATTGATGAAATAATGTGATTTCAATACTTTGTGAGAGAGTATTACACTATTGATTGCCTTTCAGCAGTACAAAGCATGTTCAGTAATTCTTGAATACCCTGTTGTAGCTGAGGGTACACGATGTATACTACTTTTGCCTTGCTAGACATACACATGCATACACCCTGTAATACTTAGAGTTTATATAGGTGTGCTAGCAAAAGACCTGGCTACAAGCCTGGGGGATATCAGAAAAGCAGAAAAAGGAAGAGAAGCAGAAAAGCAGAAAAAAATGGAGGAGGGCAAGCTCTAGACCTTAAATAACATATTTGTCTTTTAATATTTAAAAATTAACAATTTAATTTTAAATTTAATTTTTAAATTAGATTTTTAATTTAATTTTTTAAAAAATGCTACTTTAATAATAGGAGAATGCTTCCCACCATTTGAAAAGGTTTCATGAAAGAGGTGACTCCAGAGATAAGATGTAAGGAGAGGATAAAATATGAAATGAGGAAAGGATACATTTTTGCTTAAGAGATGGAATACATTCTAGTCATAAATTTGCTGAGGTCAGTGGTAATAAGTTTAGCATAAGGAACTGTTGATATATAGACAGTTTGTCTGGATAATATAAAGAAAAATTGAAAAGGAAGATTGTAGCAAAATTAAGAAGCTCCTTAATTCCTGGGAGAAAAGGATTTGTATAATTTTGGCATTAATACAGTTATTTTACTATTTCTGTAAAGAATTGATTGGTCAATGAAAATGAGTGTATATAGCAAATTCAGTTATGAGAATTTTTAAATATTCTAGGAGAGAAGTACAAGTTACCTGAGTTAAATTACTGGCAATGTAAGTGGACTCAAAGAGGACTAATAGATGATTGCTGTGAAATTGACCATAATTTGGTTGTCGAATTATAAAGGAAAAAGTCAAAATTACATTTAAGATTAAAATCAAAAAAATTAAAATTTTTTAAACATGATGATCTAATGCTCAATATTACTCATGAAATTGTATTGACCTTAAATATTTTATTTAAAATTAAATTTATTTCAATTATAAATTAATATACTCATGTACATTGATCATTTTCTATTGACATTTATATTTATTCAGTAATTTCTGGGAACAAAAAAATAATCATTTTATCCATATATGGAAAAGATAAAAATCTGAATTCAGGACAGTGAAAGAAAGTTTGAATTTTTTTTCTGAATTTGAGCTAAATAACCTTAAAAGGATAATATAAGTTATTAAATTAATCAATTAAAATAAAAATATATTCATGAGGGACAAGGTTCAAATGACAACTGAAAATGTAGAATTTGAAAATTATTTTTATATATGCTGGGTGATGCCAACTCACTTGCAGAATCCATATATTTAAAACTACATTTTATAGAACTTCACTTGCAGAAATCAATAGAAAGCTTTAGTAGGTAGAATGTGTATAACAGTAACAAGTAGAAAGGTTAGTGTAAAAGTTAATGGTTCTATCAGGAATAAAGCAGAGTTAAAATGTGAAGGAAAGGTCTGCCACAAGTGGTTCATTAACCTTTTGGAACCCCAGTGAATCCTTGCTGTAAAGATTACAACAAACCAAATTCAATTTCTACTAGCATTTGTTAATATTCCATTTTGGTGGGAAAAAGCAGAATTTTTATTTTTTGTGAGGAAATTATTTTCAAATGACAGTTAAACAAAAATATTGGTATCTCATTGGGTACCAGATGGCAGAGAGTGGATCAGCAATGGAATATCATGGAATTTTGTACCTCCAGGTCTTTTCTCTCTCCTCCTTATCTGATCCAAGTCTGGAATCTGCCTCGACATTAAAAAAAAGACCAGAAAACAATTGAAGATTCAATGTGAAATGATTCAGTTTTCTCAGTTCAGTTGCCAACAAGCAACTACCTTTAAAATACACACTGCTACTGTAGTTAAAAACTAATTGGCACCTATGTGGGCATTCCCAGCAAGTTACCTAAGTTCAGAATGAATAAATGCCTAACTTTTTCCCTTTCATTTTTGCACATGATACATACAGTCAGAGTATAGAAGAAAATATTACAATAACTCTTTGTATTTTAGTTGAAATAAAACCAATGAAATTCTTTTGGAATAAACATACTTCCAATATTGTAGATTTAGTTATTAGATTTTCATTGTAACAATTTAAAGAAGAAAAAAGTATGGCAAGAAAAACTATGGTTAGATAAAGCATGACATCTTTTGGATTTATTATCTACCTTCCTGTTCCAAATTTTCTTCCTTCCCTTCATTTATTCTTCTAATTTAATTATTTCCCACTCCCCTTTTAATAATTTCTCTCCCCTTCCCACTCTTTTCTCTTCTAGTTTTCATTCCATTAACTTTCTGGGTAGAAGTTTAAATGAACAGCTGCTGCAGTAAACTTTGCCAATGTTCTCTAGCCAACCAACCAACAGGGGGTACTCTTGCACAGGATGCCTGGCTCCCCTTTGGAGACTGAGCTAACCTCTGTGACAATTTTAGAGTCCACCAGCTTGGAGCCTGAAATCCCAGCCCTTACATCCTTTCCAAATTTTCCAGTTGTTAATCCATCCTGCTGGGTTGGTTCCTTTCAAATTTCCATATAATCCACAAATGGAGAGGATTTTCACCCTGTCTTTCTTTTCTTCTTCATTTTCTTTTTTAAAGGGGACATTCAATCCACAATTAGAGGAGGAGTAGTTTTTGGACTCAATCCCCAACATGAAATCTGTTATAAATGTATTCTGCCAAAATGCTGAAGAGAGTGCAAATCTGTAATGTGCCAATTTTGTAATTGGGTTGAATTCTCATAGTTTTTTTTTTTCCTTTAAGTCCAACTTCCATGCTATTTCATAATATTTTGTCCTTGAAAACTGATTCATCCTTCCCCAACCCTGAAGCACAAACTAGCACCACAACATCACCATTTTTTTGTTTAAGTCTATGTGATGTTCATGTTTTAAGCATCCCCATCTGTGACAGCACAAGACAAAAAAAGTCAGCCTCAGTTTTGGCACAATTAGAGATGTCTTACAGTAATCTCATTTGTGCCTGTCCTAGCGCTGTTCTTATTAGTCAGCATCCTTATCTCATAGCCACAGCCGAGGATGGCATTGTGGCTCTTCTAACACAGTTGATACATTGCCTAAAATGCCATCCAGATCTTTGTTACAGCAGACACCATCTTTGGAATTGACTCCAGTGCAGAGAATTGCTGAACCCCTTAATCTGTTTCATTTCTCTTGCTTGAATGATGCTCTGAACAGGAAAACTTTGGTGAACAAAAGCTCCAGCCATTTGAAATGCTGATTTTTCAACTCAGCTTCAATATGATGAGCGTATAAGCTATTTTATAAGTTGATCTATGATAATAAGATCATCCACAAACAACATGATGTTTAAAACTCAGTCTTTCTCAGCTGCCAGAAACACTTTGTCTAGGCCCAAAAGGCCTCCTGAAGTGGAGGCAAATTGGAAATTTTTTTTTCCTGTTGTTGATGAAATCATTTTGAATTTTTTGTTTATTTTGTCATTTTAAAATCAGGGTTTATTATTCCAATTTTATGCAAAGATTGTTTTCAAAATCCATCTTTTTGGTAAGATTTTAAGTTCTACATTTTTCTCCCTCCTTTCCCTCCCCTTTCTCCTTTAATCTGATACAGTCTATATATGTATAACAATGTTAAATATATTTCCATATTAGTTATATTGCAAAAGATGAATCAGAACAAAAAGGAACAAAAAACCATGAGAGCATTAAAAAACATATATCATAAAAGAGAATTTTTAATGGAAAATAGTATGCTTTGGTCTGCATTGAGACTCCATAGTTCCTTCTCTGAATGTGGATGATATTTTCTATCATAAGTCCTTTGGAATCATCTTTGCTTATTGTACTGCTGTGGAAAGCTAAGTCTTATCATAGTTGATCATCACACAATGTAGCAGTTATTAATATGTACAGTGTTCTCCTGGTTCTATTTACTTAATTTACCATCAGTTCATGTAAGTATTCCCAGCCCTTTTTGAAGTCGTCCTGTTCATGATTTCTTAAAAAAAAATAGTACTCTATCACATTCATGTATCACAAATTGTTCATCTATTCTACAACTGATGAACATCTCAATTTTTAATTCCCTATCACTTCCAAGAAAGTTGCAATAAATATTTTTACTTATGGGTTTTTGTCCCTTTTTTATTATCTCTTTGAGAGAAAGATGCAGAAACGGTATTATGTTGGATCAAAGGGTATGCATAATTTTATTGCCCTTTGGAAAGAGTTCCATATTGTTCCCCAGAATGGTTTAATAGGTCACAATTCCACCAAAAAAGAATTAGTGTCCCATTTTCCTCACATCTCCAACATAGATTATTTTTCCTTTTGTCATCTTGGCCAATCTTATTGGTGTGAGGTGGTATCCTCAGAATTGTTTTAATTTGCATTTCTCTAATCAATAATGATTTAGAGTATGTTGTCATATGATTGTAGATAGTTTTTATTCATCTGAAAACTGTCTTTTCAAATATTTTAGCCATTTATCAATTGGGTGATGACATATTCTTTTAAATTAGACTCAGTTCTATATACATATATATATATTAAAAATGAGTCATTTGTAAGAATATATAAGTTGTGAAAATTGTTTCCTAACTTTCTGCATTTCTTCTCACCTTGGTTGCATTGGTTTTATTTTTGCAACAACTTTTCAATTTATGTAATCAAAATTGTCCATTTTGCATTTTATATTATTCTTTATTTATCTGTTTGGTCATAAACTCATTCCTTTCCATATACGTGACAGATATTTCAATCCTTGTTCTCCTTATTGTCTGATGATATCACTCTTTATGTCTACCTTATCTTTCTTTGGGGTGTGAGATGCTAATCTATGACTAATTTCTGCCCTAGTATTTTTTCAGGTTTTGTAGCATTTTTTGTGAGATAGTTGGAAAACTGTAGTCTTTGGATTTATCAAACATTTGATTATTGCGGTCATTTATTACTGTTTCTGTTATAGCTGATCTATTCCACGAATCCATCACTCTATTCTTTAATCAGTAATGAACAGTTTGGATTACTGCTGATTTATAGTAAAACTTTAGATGTGGTACAGCTATGTTACCTCACTTTATATTATTTTTTTCATTTACTCCCTTGATATTATTGATGATTTGCTCTTCCAGGTGAATTTTGTTACTATTATTTCTAATTCTAGTCAATAAATTTTTGGTAGGCTGATGGTATTGCACTGAATGAGTAATATAATTTAGGCAAAATGTCATTTTTATTATACTAGTTCAATCTATCCATGAGCAACTGACAATTTTCCAATTACTTAGGTATGATTTTTATTTGTGTGAAGTGTTTTGTAATTATGTTTATATAGTTTCTGGGTCTTTTATATAATCTACAATTATTTTAAATGGAATTTTTCTTTCTATTTATTACTGTTGGACTTTGTTGGTATAATATAGAAATACGATTTATGAGGGTTTATTTTATGCCCTGTAACTTTTCTGCTAATTGTGTCAAGTAATTTTTAGTTGATTTTCTAGGATCCTCTTAATTATACTATCATCTGAAAAACATGAAAATTTTGTTTCCTTTTTGCCTATTCTAATTCCTTCAATTTCTTTTTCTTTTCTTTTTGCTAAGCTAACATTTCTAATTAAATATTGAACAATAGTGATGATAGTGGGCATCCTTGTTTCACCCCTGATCTAACTAGGAATGCTTTTTATTATCCACATTATATATAATCTTTTGAAAACTCCATTTATTCCCATTACCTAGTATTTTTAATACAAATGTATACTGTATTTTGCCATAAGTTTTTTATTCAGAATTCATAAGTTAATCACTTGATTTGATAGGGTCAATTATGCTCATTGTTTTTTCTTAAATTAAACCAACCCTGTATTCCTGGTATAAATCCTACCTGATCACAGTATATTATCCTAATGATAACTTGTGGTAAGCTTGTGACTAAAATTTCATTTAAAATGGTTGCATCAATATTCATTAGGAAGATTAGTTTCTAATTTCCTTTGTCTTCCTGAGTATGTACCATATTGTTATCATAGAAGGAATTTCAAAGAACTCCCTCAATTTTTTCAAAGTGTTTATATAGAATTGAAATTAATTTTTCTTTAAATGTTTGTAAATACATATGGCCCTGGAGATTTTTTCCTAGGAAATTTAAAAATTTGAAATTTTAAAATTCATAGGAATATTTCTCATTGAAGACTTGATCAATTTGTTTTTTTTCTGAAATGGATATTTTATTTCCCCTTCTATTAATCTGGTTATTTTATATTTTATTAATATTCATCAATTCACTTAGATTGTCACATTTATGGCCATACAGTTGGACAAAATACCTTTGAATTATTCATTTAATTTCTTCCCTAGAGTGGTGAATTTACACTTTTCATTTTTGTAACAGGAAATCTGGTTTGCTCTTTTTATAAATCAGATTAACCGAAATTTTGTTCATTTTATTTTTTCCCATAAAATTAGGTTTTATTTATTAGTTCAACAGTTTTCTTACTTTCAATATTAGTAGTTTCTCTTTTGATTTTCACAATTTCTAATTAGGTATTTAATTGAAAATTTGTAATTTCTTCATTTCCTAGGTTTTTTTCAGATAGATGTCAAATTCATTGATCACAAACAAGCATTTAGAGAAACAAAATTTCCCCTAATAACTATTTTGGCTATATCCCACAAATTTTCATATATTATTTCATTATTGTCATTATCATAGACAAGATTATGAAATATATCTATGATTTTCTGTTTGATGCATTCATTCTTTAAAATTATGTTTAGTTTCCAAATAAATTTTAGTCTATCTTTCCATGACCCTTTATTAGTGTGATATTTATTGCATCATGTGCTGAAAAGGATATTTAATATTTCTTCCATTTTTTGTTTTGATTGTGAAGTTTATATGGTCAGTTTTTGTACAGGTACCACAGGTCATGTTCCACAGAAAAGAAGATATATTCTTTTCTACCACCATTTAATATTCTCCAGTATCTAACATAGCTATTTTTTTCAAGGTCCTTGTTAATTTTGTGGTTAGATTTATCTAATTCTGAGGGGGGGAGTTGAGTCCCCTTCTAGACCACCTCTGCTCCCTTCTATCTGTCCCTCCTACCTTCCACCCCTTTCCCTTTCTAATTCCCTTCAGGGTAAAATAAGTACAGTTTTTCAGGCTATGTCTTCTTGAATCTCATTTAGCTTCTCCTCTAAGAATTAGGATAGTATATACCTTAATGCATATATGTTCAGTATTTCTATTTCTTCAATATCTATAGTACCCTTTAGGATGATGTAGTTTCCTTCCTTGGTCCTTTTTAAGGACTATCTATTTTTTGTTTTTGCTTTATCTAAGACAACTGCTTTTTCACTTCAGCTGAAACATAGTACTTTCTGCTCCAGCCTTTTACCTGTACTCTGTATGTATCCCTTTTATTCAAATGAGTTTTTTGTAAACAGCATATCATAAAATTCTGGTTATTGATCTACTTTTCTAGCACTTCCATATTATAGGAGACTTCATCCCATTCCCATTCACAATTATGATTATTAAATCTGTATTACCCCCATCCTATCCTCCCTTCATTTGTACTTCTTTCCTTTCACTCTCCCTTTTCACAAGTATTGTGCTTTTGACAGCCAGAACCCTCCATCTTCCCTCTCTTCTACTAGCCTTCCATCTTGTCTTTCTTCTATCTCCTTTTACTTTTCTCTTCCTTTTCCTCCTCCCTTCTATCTGTCCCTCCTTCCTTCCACCCCTTTCCCTTTCTAATTCGCTCTAGGGTAAAATAACTATCTAAACCCAAAAGACATTATAAGTTATTTTTTCCTTAAGCCATATCGAATGAAAGTAAGATTCAGGGAATTATCAGTTCCTCCCTTCTTTCTTTCTTCTGTAAAATTTCTTGTGCTTTTCCATGTGGTATAATTTATCCTATGCTGTCTCCTTCTTCCTCTCATCCAGGTATAATCCTTTTATTTTTAAATTTCATAATTTATTTTATATCTTTCCATCGAAATAAACTTATGTCTTTACCTTGAGTATACTCTCTTAAAGAGATATAGTTCTTGCTGGGATAATTGGACATTAGTATGGAAGAAACTTAGATTAGACCAACACCTCATACCCTTTACTAAGATAAGATCCAAATGGTTACAGGATTTAGATATAAAAAACAATACTATAAGCAAATGAGAAGATGAAAGACTAGTTTACCTGTCAGATCTGTGGAAAGGGGGGCAGTTCATGACTAAGGAAGAGTTGGAGAACATCACCAAAAACCAATTAGATGATTTCAATTACAGTAAATTAAAAAGCTTTTGCACAGATAAAACCAATGTAACCAAGATCAAAAGAAACGTAGTAAATTGGGAAACAATCTTTACAACTAGTGATTCTGACAACTAGTGATTCTGACATTTCTAAAATATACAGAGAACTGAGTCATATTTTTAAAACAAAAAGCCATTCCACAAATGACAAATGGTCAAAGGATATGCAAAGGCAATTTACATATGAGGAGATCAAAGCAATTCATATCCATATGAAAAAATTCTCTAAATCATTAATTATTAGAGAAATGCAAATTATAGCTTCTCTGTGGTACCACCTCACACGTCTCAGATTGGCCAATATGACCAGAAAGGATAATGATCATTATTGGAAGGGTTATGTGAAATCTGGTACACTATTACACTGCTGGTGGAGCAGAGAACTCATCCAACCCTAAGCTATTTGGAACTATACCCAAAGGGCAACAAAAATGTTCATACCCTTTGACCCAGCAATACCACTACTGCGTCTATATCCTGAAGAGATGAAGAAAAAGGGTAAAAGTATTACTTGTGCAAAAATATTTATAGCAGCCCTATTTGTGGTGGCAAAGAATTCGAAATCAAGTAAATTCCCCTTCAGTTGGGGAATGGCTTAGCAAACTGTGGTATATATATGTCATGGAACACTTTTGTTCTATTAGAAACCAGGAGGGATGGGATTTCAGGGAAGCCTGGAGGAATTTCCATAAACTGATGCTGAGTGAGATGAGCAGAACCAGAAAAACAATGTATATCCTAACAGCAACATAGGAGTGATGATCAAACTTGAGGGACTTGCTCATTCCATCGGTGCAGCAATCGGGAGCAATTTTGGGCTGTCTTCAAGGGAGAGTGCCATCTGCATCCAATTAAGGAGCTGTGGAGTTTGAACAAAGTTCAAGGACTATTCCTTTTAATTATAAAAAAAAAAACAAATATTGTCTCATCTTGTTACCTCTTAGAATTCTTGTCTCTTCTCTAAAGATATGATTTGTCTCTCACCACACCCAATTTGGATCAAGGTACAACATGGAAACAAAGTAAAGACTGACAGATTGCTTTCTGTGGTTGGGTGAGGGGAGGGAAGCAAGATTGGGGGAAAATTGTAAAACTCAAATAATATCTTTACTAAAAATTAATAAAAGAAGAGATATAGTTCTGAAGAGTTGTAATTATCTTCCCCTCATATAGATATGGAACCAGTTTAATCCTATTTAATAACATTCTTTCTTTCCTCCTTTTGTGTGTGTGTGTGTATGATATATATATATGTAGTCTTGAATTTTATGTTTTGAGACTCTGGTCTTTTAATCAGGAAAATTTGAAAGTTACCTATTTTGTTATATATTTATATTTTCACCTAGGCAGTTGCTTCTTGGATGCAGTTCAAACTCCCTTTTCCTCTGGAAAATAATATTCAGGCTTTTCAGTTCTATAATGTTGATGCTGCCAAGTCCTGCATAATCCTGAGTGTGGCTCCTTAGTATTTGAATTGTTTCTTTCTGGATACCTGCAGTCATTTTTTCTTGAACTGATAATTGTGGAAGTTGGCTACAAGATTTTTTAACATTTTCATTTGGGATCCCTTTCTGAAAGTTATCGATGTATTCTTTCAATAACTATTTAGCCCTTTGGTTCTAGGTATGAGAACAAATTCTATTGCTGATTTATTAAAAGATATTGTCCAGGCTCTTTTTCTTATCATGGCTTTCAGAAAGACTAATATTTTTTAAATTATTACTCATGGATCTATTTTCAGGTGAGGTCTTTTTCCTCCATTGAAGTCTTTAATATTTTCTTCTAGTTTTTCCTTTTTTTCTTCATTTTACTTCTCTGATCCCTGATTTCTCATAGAGTTAACCTTGACTTGCCCAAGTCTATTCTTCAAGGCGTTATTTTTCTTCATGTGGTTTTCACATCTCTTTTTTTTTCCATTTGGTCAATTCTATTTTAAAGGAGCTACTTTTTTTTTCTTTTTTGCCCAATTATATGTTTTAAATTATTTCTTTTTTTGGTCTATTTTTCTGTTTCTTTTTGCAAGACATTGAATTTTTCTTGCCTTTCTTTTCTCAATTTTTCTGCTTGATTTTTAAATGTCTTTTTAAACTCTTCCAGAAAGTCCTTTTGGGCTGGAGACTAATTCATATTTTCCTCTGAGGCTTCACTTGAAGTATTTTTTTCTGTCACTCTCTTATGAGATGCTACCTTGCCCTTATCTTCAAAGTACCTTGTCTTTTCTTCTATTTTTCTTACTAATTTTGAGCTCAGCTGTGCCAAATTTCTGTTTTGGAGGAGAGAACCACTCTTAGACCTTCTATGATGGGAATGAGAGTGCCTTTCTCACTGGATTGAGTCCATCCAATCTAGGTGTTAGTTGAACAAGGAATATCGAGGATCTTTGTTGAAGTTCTCCCATATATTGAACTGGGTTCCAGGTACCTCCACCATAGATCTCTCTTGTAGCTGAGAACCTCAGGGTGGCCTCCTCTGTTCCCCACCCATGCTAGTCTCAGCTCCGGTCCACTCTGCTTCCTACATTGGGTCATATTTCCTCTAGTGAGACTGACTTTTTCTGAAGTCTTTCCAGTCTTCTTAAAGCTGAAAAATATCCCAATCTGTTTTTAGTTGGATTCTGTCATTCCATAATGTTTAGAGGTTTTATTAATGTTGTTTATGAGGGAAGACTGGGAGAAATTATGGAAGTTCCTGGCTCCTCTCTGCCATCTTGGCTCTGCCCCTCTAGAAATTTCAATGTACAGCTAAAGTTTGAATTGTAATATTCACATTGAATTTAAGTCAGAAATTCTTACAAGCCTCATCATTATTACTTAATTTTGGGTTCTAAATAATTTTTATATCTTCCCATATCCTGGCTAAATATATTCAGTTCTTCTACCAGTCTTAATAAAGAAAGGTTTGTGGTCCCTTCTTATTG
Source organism: Macrotis lagotis (assembly GCF_037893015.1). Lineage (NCBI taxonomy): Eukaryota > Metazoa > Chordata > Mammalia > Peramelemorphia > Peramelidae > Macrotis > Macrotis lagotis. The sequence goes on along the minus strand of NC_133664.1, from coordinate 194,030,312 downwards.
TGGATGCCCTCTTCTGAACTCTCTTTATCTTGGCAGTGACCTTATTTAAAACAGAAGAGTACACAAGTAAAAGCACTGGATTCTTGGTCACAGGAACTAAGTTAAACTCCTACCAATGAAGTTTCTTATCTGATTGACCTTGTTCAAATCAAAGTCTCTCTGAGAACCAGTTTCCTCATCCATATAATAAGTAAGCTGGATTAAATTTCTTCTGAGTTTCCATTCAGCTATAAATAAGATTTATAAAAAAATATGATTTTCCAAATGTAGATTGATTAGAGAAGATTATAAGGAGACTACCAATAGCTTCATTCTGAACACTGTATTTACATAACCTTAGAAAAAATTAACTTTTCTGATTAGCGTGTTGCAAATGGTATTTAAATTAAAACTACCAAAATAACCAAACATTTCCACACATGTTATATAACCTATGTAAGCTATGAGTTTCCTTAAACTTTGCCACTGTTGATACAGATCTTCATAAAGGCTAATTTCTCTTGAAAATTTAATTGTCCTATTGAAAGTTATGTGGAATTAGCTACCCTTTGCTTCTAGAATTGTTTATCAATATTGGGAGAAGACTCTGGAGAGGAAGAAGGCACCAAATTTGCAGGGATTTTTGTATCATCTGCTCTTTGCTATATACTGCTGCCTGCAAATTTTTACATTTTACTAGCTTGGAGAGGAACAGAGATTCAAGACCTATCCAGATTGCCTTAAAGTTAACCCTAAAATCTGCTCCCACCTTGAAACCATTGGCTGATCTTCTGTGATCAACCTGTTGCTGCTACTTGTCATATTTATAATGAAATTCTTCCCATGCTCTTTGTTCTGAGTTTTGGCTTGTTAAACAGAATGAAAGCCCCAATGAAGAATTTGCCTTTCAATAGACACTCTGGGAGATCAGAGGTATTTCTTTTTATTTTTTAATTTTCTTTAATTATACATGACTAAAATGTTCTTGTTTAAGAGTAAATATAATACCCCTCCTGCACAAAAATATAAAACCTCATGAGAACTAATGTAAAATAAAGAGAAAAATATGTGCTTCATTTTGTGTTCTGATGCCATCAGCTCTGTCTCTGGGGTGGATCACAATCATTATCATAAGTCCATCATAGAAGTTACTTCATATTTTTCCACAGTTGCTGCTGATGTTTGTAATTCCCTCCATCCATTCCTCCCCACTATCATCTATAATATTTTCACCTTTCACTTTGTCCTTCTGCAAAAATGTTCTGTGGGGCAGCTGAGTTCTGCAGCAAACAGAGAATCAGCCCTGGGGCCTGGAGGGCCCAAGCCTACATCCCACTCCAGAGACCCAGCAACCACCTGGCCCCTTGGACCAGACAGGCCACCCAATCCCACGACCTTGCAAAAAGTCAAAAATAAAATGTATTATAACTGATTATACTCTCCTATGATAAACCCTCTCCTCTATCACCCATACCCCCTTCCCCTAATCCTTTCCCCCCTTCTCTCTTTTTTCTTATAGATGTCTATACCCTATTGAGTGTGTATGCTATTTCCTCTCTAAGACATTTTTGATGAGAATGAAGATTCCCTCATTCCCCATTGCCTTCTCCACTTCCATACCATTGCAAAAGTTACATGAAATATCTTTTACATGAAATATCTTAGACTATTCTACCTCTTCTTTTTTTGCTCCCAGTACATTTCCCTAACACCCATAGACTCCATTTTATCATTTATGTTCATAATCCATAAAAGCTCCTTCTGTTAAATGAGAAGATTTATATGAATATTATTAGCATCATCTTTCAATTAAGGAATACATGCAGTTCAACATCAAGTCCCTTATAATTTAACCTTCTCATCCACCCTCCCTATACTTCACCTGAGTCATGTACTTGAAGGTCAAACTTTCTGTTCAAAACTAGTCATTTCAACAGGATCATTTGGAATTCCCCTGTTTCAATGAAAGTCCATCTTTTCCCTTGGAAGAGGATGTTCAGTTTTTCTGGGTAGTTTATTCTTGATTGCATTCCAGGCTCTTTTGCCTTCTATTCCAAGCCCCATGAGCCCTTAATTTAGTTGCTGTACTGTGTGATCCTGACTACAACTCCATGATATTTGAATTGTGTCCATCTGGCTGCTTGTAATATTTTGTCTTTGACTTGAAAATTCAGGAACTTGGTTATAATATTGCTGGGGGTTGTTTTTTTTTGGATCTCTTTCCTAGGGCGATCAGTGTATTCTCTCAATTTCCATTTTACCCTCTGCTTCTAGAACATTGAGGCAATTTTCCTATAGAAATTCTTTGAAAATGAGGTCAAGGATTCTTTCCTGATAATGACTTTCAGGTAAACCAATAATTTTAAAATTAATTTGCTTGTATCTTTTCCAGATCAGTTTTTTTCCCAATGAGATGTTTCACATTTTCTTCTAGTTTTTCATTCTTTTGGTGTTGAATTTTTGTGTATTGATTTCTTGCAAAGTCGTCAGCTTCATTTAGCTCCATTCTACATCTGAAGGATTTGTTTTCCTCAGAGAGCTTTGTTATCTCCTTTTCCATCTGACCAATTTTGTTTTTTAAAGCATTCTTATCTACAAAACATTTTGAACTGTTTTATCCATTTCATCCACCATCTTAACGTGTTATTTTCTTCAGCATTTTTTTTGGATCTCCTTAACTAAGCTGCTGTCTTCATTTTCATGGTTTTCCTGAATCTCTCTCGTTTCTTTTTCCAATTTTTCTTCCATCTCCCTTATTTGATTTTCAAAATATTTTTTGAGCTCTGTCCTATCCTGAGCCCAACTTCTATATTTCTTGGAATCTTTAGCTTCAGAAGCTTGGAATTTCTTATCTTCAGATTGAATATTTTGATCCTTCATGAGACCAAAGTAATTGTCTATGGTCAGATTACTTTTTCTTCTGTTTACTCATTTCACCAGCCTGTGCATGGTTTGGTGTTTCCTGAACATTTTGGGTTATTGTAACACAACCACAAGGATCTCAGGGTGTGAAGCTCTGACTGCTCTCCTGATCTGTTGAATGACCACTACCTCCCATTCCCAGGACCTGCTCTGTGGGGGGCCAATACTGGGACCAGGGTCTGAATATGTTAAATATCCAGAGACCTGTCTCAGGGACAGAGGATAGACCTTAACAGGTTTGTTCCATTCACTTACCCTTGGTGAGCTTAACATTCAGGGTGCAGCAGCTGGGTGGCTCCTGTTGGGCAACTCCATGGACCTGCTTCCATTTCCTGGGGTACAGGTCAGGAAACTGGTTCTGCAGCTGGGAGCAGGTGCTCCCAGGTGCTCCCAGGTGCTCTTGGATTGTTTCCAGTAGGCTGAAGCTCCTTCTCTCTGAAACATGCCCCCCCCAACCCCATGGAACAGAGCCTTCCCACTACTTTCCAGTTTACCTTGGGATGAATAATTGCCTCATTGGATCTTTCTGTGGGTTCTGTCTCTTGAAAATTTAGTTACTCATAATTTTGAGGTTTTTGAAATATTTTGGAGAGAGTACTAAGAGAGGTGTTTTCCAACTGCCATCTTGGCTCTGCCCCAAAGGTAATTTTTATGTCCTTTTCTCACAACCCCTTATCTGTCTCCTAACAACAATATGAATTAATATAATTTAGGCAAATTTAAGTATGCTTTAGAAAATAATATTTATTTACTAAGATGATAGAGTAAAAAAGCAATTGGTATAAAACATCTTTTCAAAACCAGCTGTGTCTAACCTGAATGTCTGTTCAAGCAGGTCTATTTGCAATTGTTTTTGTTTTTGGTGGCAGTGTGAGTTAATATTATTATTGATGAATGGGTATTGAATTCTGTTTACCAACCCTGAGTGGGATTTGCTGGGCAACATGACCCAGAAGAGCTAAAAGTTTGGACCCTTCTACTCTAAACATATGTGAAACATTCTCCCATCAGTACATAGAGAATCCAAGGGATAGTAGACTCAAACTAAGAGTCCATGTAGCAAATGTTAACTTCTCACTGTGAAAACACTTTTTTCTTCCTTCTTTGGTGTACTTCAGAATTTCTATTTAATCATAGTTAATTTTTGTTACTCTGTCTTTGACTAATTAAAATACTGCCATCAGGTGATCAATGGAATTAAGATATGTCAATGGACAGATGGGAGGTCTTGCCTCATCTGGATTCTTCAACATTCACATAGAATTTCTCTGGTCAAAAGTATATTTATAGGTAAAAAATTTAAAGCCAGAAATAGGCGGAGAGATGGGGCATTTCTTACTCATATCTTCTTAGGGGTTTTATTTGAATGCAACACTTGTCTCCATATTTTAAATGCCCAAAATTCCCAACTCTTTTGACTATATATAAATATCCCTAAGGCTATGAGTGAATTTCTATGGTGTTTGGAAAAAGACTTCTTGTCTGACTATATTCAACTTCATCGAATATTTTCAAAGACTTTTTCTATTTCATTTAAGATTTTTGAATTGATGAAGATGTATTCTCACCTAGGTAAAATATCTTACTAAAAATGGGGAGAAGTTTGCATGGGATTTCTCTTCTAGTACTATTAAAACCATGATCCTGAATATTATGCTTTGCTGAACAGACCAGTGTTAAATTAGCTTTTTTATTGCACATCACTCCTTTATTATAGTGAACAACAAAAATTTGGGGCAGGATTAGTACTGTTATTCTAAAACTGATGAGGACCCAAGTAGTTGGACATGAGGTGAAAGGCAATGAGACACTGAGACTCATTTCAACATAATCTAGGGGCATTTCCCTGCTACTGAACAGAGCAGGGCCTATAAAATGCACAGTAAGATGTTCTTCACCTCTTAGAAATCAAGGAACTCTCCCTTCTCTGATGTCATTTGAGAATTCTGCCAACTGCCAACTGGGACAATTTAATCTCAAAAGCCAATAATGAATGTGGAAGAAAGGAAAGGCAATGAATAAACATTAGAAAATGATCTCCACCTCCTTGATCCATTTTTCTTGGATTTGGGAGGAAACAGCCAAACAAGACTTTTATGAATTTTTATGATCCACCTAGGTTATAAACAGCTTCCTACAACAGCCCCTGAGAGACCCACCCTACTGACAGGATAGATTCACAGGATTAACTGGAACAGTAGCTTCTTTCAACAACCCACATCCATCCCTAACCCCTAACTCCCCACATTGGTCATTTCTTACTATGACCCCCATCCCTAACCAACCAGGAGGCATTTTGATTAATATGGTTGAAGCGAGGGACAACTGGAGAGAAAGATTTGAATTGATCTGAACTAGGAAGATTAGGGCTTCCATTGGAACAAGTTTTCCTTCTTTGATCTGCAGGAAAATTTCAACATCCTTTGCCCCAGAAAGGTAGAGTCCAGGCAATGGGGTCTTTCAGAGTTTCACAGAAAGAGAACTGATCCTCAGTAAGATCTGCATAGCAATGGAACTTGCTGATGTTGCTGTAGAATGATTATCAGACTTCATTGGAAGGGATGTCTTTCTGATTGAAACCAGATCTTCATTTGGGTCTTAGTATGCTTAGTAACTTTCTGTGTTTTGTTGACCTGTATGACCTCCAAAATGCCCCTCATTGAGGAGCCAAGTCTTCACTATAGGCAACACATCAGGCCAAAAACCACTAATACTGTCCAAAGGGTATGAATTTCTCTCTTCTGTAACGAGGTGAAGCAGATATTAAATTGATAAGCCAGCATCTCAGTGCTTGGTCACCACACCTGGCTTCCTCAGGACAGGTGGGGCTCAGGTTTGTACCTTACCAACCTCTGAAGTAGATCTCCAAGTTCCAGGAGCTTTCTCTCCAGGCCTGGTCAAGCTCTAGCTTGTAGGTTGCCACGAAGGGGCAGAGACTTGGAACAGTGAGTACTGAGTTCACAAGTAGACACAAGTGCACTGAGATTTAGACTGAGCTCTTGGCCAAGTTTCTCCATGCAAGGTCTGCTGACCCTCCCAAATTAGTTTTTTGACTGCCATATTGTAGCACATATTCAATTCAACAAAATATTCTAAATATATATATATATATATATATGTATATATATATATATAAAATTATACCTTTGTCATCATTTACTAAAATGTATAGAAAGCAGCACAAAATCTTAAAGAAGATCCTTAGATTCCAACAAAAATGAATTAAATCAACAATAAACAAAGCCAAAAATTGTTATTTATTTATTTTGTGGATTTACCAATGATTTTTAGATCCCGTGTTCCTTCATTTGTTACATCAATATGGATTAACATGTAAATACACACAAATATGTGTGTATTGTTTAGGACCTTGAATTTTTATGGATCTTTGGAAGGGTATGAAGTATTAATGTATTAGCAATTGGAGATCTTGGTCAAAGTGTAAGATTCATTTTATTACTTACAAAATTTTGTCATTTTGTTTTCCATTTTTGCAACATGCCAGAGTCAGAAAATCAATATATTAGAGTTATTTCTCCAAAGATTCACTGGCTTTGATTACAAAATTTGTTTTCTATTTTTTGCCTCTTGAAAGGGTAGGAGGTTAATACATTTCTGAATCTATGGGGAATATACATTTATCTTTTAAATTTTACTTTAGCAGGTTCAGCTCTATATTACATTGTTTTAGACCATGTGACCTTTTCCACCTTTGAATCTATTCTGATACAAAATAAAAAGAACCCAGAGAACACATATATCATTAAGACAATAGATTTTGAAAGATTTAAAATGTCAGATCATTAAAAATGACTGACCAAGATGACAAAAAAAACCCCAATGAAATTTGTTATCTGTCTCATAACAGTGCAGTTATTCACTCAAGATTTAGAGAATCATATAAATTTGAATGTGGCCAATTAGTAAATTTCATTTTATCACAATATATTTGTTAAAAGAATGCATTTGTTTGTTTTCCAAACTGGGGAAAGCAGTTTGGAGAGAAATACTGAAAGTAGACGCCCCCTCCCCCAAATAGAACAAAATAAAAGAACAGAAAGAATCACAAATCAGTTGAACAATTTTAAAAGTTACATGTTTAGATTATTATACATGCTAAATGTATAGCATATATGAAAGATAACCTTCATATAAAGAACAGCAAACTCTTTACAATAGAGATTTGTAGTTTGATAAACCTCTTATCCTAGTCTAAGTGAAATGATCATTTTTATTACTTTGTAATTTTTTTTTAGATTTGTACAAGGCAAATGGGGTTAAGTGATTTGCCCAAGGCCACACAGCTAAGTATTAAATATCTGAGGCCGGATTTAAACTCAGGTACTCCTGACTCCAGGGCCAGTGCTCTATCCACTGTGCCACCTAGCTGCCCCAAGTTTGTAATTTTAGAAAAAAGCATAACTGAAATCTTCAAGCTTATTTAAATTGTTGCCTATCTTTGTCAACATCTTGTAATTTATAAATTTATATTTGTGAATTTTATATTTATGCTTTTTTTTTTCCCCAGGACAGTGAACAAAATGTTCAAAATCCCAAAGACCAGGACAATTCCTTGAGTCACAGCATTTTATATCTTACTTTAAGTAGACATAACCATCTTTTTTTTTAGGTTTTTGCAAGGCAAATGGGGTTAAGTGGCTTGCCCAAGGCCACACATCTAGGTAATTATTAAGTGTCTGAGACTGGATTTGAACCCAGGTACTCCTGACTCCAGGGCTGGTGCTTTATCCACTATGCAACCTAGCCACCCATAACCATCTTTTTTAAAGAATGAAAATTCCTATAGTTTGATATATATTGTAATATTTTGCATTATTTTTAAGGAAAAATGATGAATGTTTATCAAAAGTATCAAAAAATGAATTATTCTTTTCCATGTTATCTATTAGTATCTTGATTTGTTACCTTATTTTCAATCTTTTTCCCATTCTTGGAAAACTTCTATAGGGCTAAATTGTACAACATTTAACAAAAAAACAGAGACATAAATGTTGACTTTCTATATCAATTTAAAAATAAGAATTAACATCTGTTTTAATGAAATATCCATATTTAATGTGATCGTAGTCCTAAAAGTATAACTTTTATTAGAACCCTATTTTCAGTAACTATATATAAATAGAAATTAAATTAGATTGTTGCATGACAGACTGGGGATGGATGATGGGGAGAGACTGTGAAGTGCAAAATTTTTGTCCACAGAGCTATTTGCCACCTTTTTGGAATAAAAGAAAGGAATAGAAAAAGGATATCATGTTCTTTCCTTTATACTATTTGATAAAAAACTGCAAATTTAATCTAATCCATAGTGTCTAATTAAATAATAACCAGTTTCTCTGGCTTTACTATTATAATCGTATTTATCATTAGTTAGCAAGTAACTTTCTTTCCTTGTCAGAACCTTTGAATAGTCCTTGCAGATCAATGTTCTCTAGAATCTTTTTCCTTTTAAAACCTTTTCTAAATAAAATTTCAGATTTGAAAATTTGATTTAAATGTTGAATAAATCATATTTGGTCTGCAATCCAAAAGCCTGAGTCCCTCAAGATTCCATATTCAATGCTCCTCAGAACTTAGACAAAAAGGACTATTAAAATGAAAAGAATTGAGGAAAAGTATCTAAAATACTGATGGTGGGTGGGTAGTTTACTCCAAGAAAAAAAGAATTTGGAAAAAAATTGTTTTCTTTCTAGGGTCAGGGATACTTTGATTCTGGTTTGAGAAATACCTTATTTGCATGATGATGTTGATATCTTTCCTGCATACTAGAAGAAGACCATGACATCAGGCTCTTGATGTCATGAGATTCAAAAGAATTAGATTTGATTGCTGGATATGAGGCAATCATGGTTAAATGCCTTATCCATGGTCACTCAGCTTAGTGTCTGAGACTGGATTTGAACTCAGGTCCTCCTGTCTTCAGGGTCAGCACTTTATCCACTGTGCCACCTAGCTGCTTTTTTTTTGCATGATAGGCACAATCCCTTTTCCTCCTTTGGACCACGTGGGTTTCTGATCCAATAGTCCTAAGCCTGAAATCTCTAGGACCTGTCCAAGAAACCAAAAAATTTAGAGACAGAGCATGGTTTAATAGAAATAGCACTGGATTTGTAGTCAGAGGCTCTGTATTTAATTCTGGTGCCCCTTCTATGAATTTGGGTGAGTTCATAGTTAGTGTAGGAATCAATTGACAGAATTGTAGTGAAGTATAGCTTCTTCTGAGAAGCTTGTAGAAATTCAGATTTATGACCCTGAAATCCCAAAGCTTTTTGCCTCCCTTTTACATACACACACACACACACATACACACACACAAACACATATAAGTTTATCATTTTAATAAAAAAAAATTGCTTTTACTTGTCCTAGTGAACTTGCATACATCACATACACATGCTCTTTTTCAGGTAAAGGAAAGATCTGCTCTGGAACCACCCATATGGTGTTGACTGTCAACCTTGAAAAAGCTTATCTTCTAGTTGGAATAACTAATCAATTTGTTAATCACTAGCTCTGGTACTATGATTAACATATGTAAGCATTCAGTTTCAGTTCCCCAAAGGGGAGAGTAGAATGGTACAGACTATACATTATGTATTAATTTTGGGAAGGTATATATTCTATACATAAAAAGAGAGCTTAATATAAGACTCTCACATTCTCCCCTTAACAAAAACTATAAAAAGGATATGGTGATATTTAACTATTGCTTCACTACCGTAGAAGGCGATAGTTTTTCCTTCTTAAAGGTTTTCTGAATTGTGGTAATATGACCACTAATAGAGGGTTTTATAAAGGTGATTATTGTTCAGCTATGGTTTGTGTTACTAGTCTCTGGTATCTATGAAGAAGTCAGCATACAAAATGTTTCAATGTGTTTAAGGCCTTACTTTTTACCTGTCCCTTCATTTCATTTAACTTTCCCTCAAAATTTCCAACAATAATATCAAAAATCATAGCATACTTTGATTTTGCTATTTATTTGAATGTTTACTAAAGACTAACTAGATTCATTACTAAATATTTTTTCTACTGGATGATTTTTTTTGAGCCATCATGAATTCTATACAACAGCCTCTTAAGATGAGAAATTGGAATCTGTCTTGGTGAGTGTCTGAATGCTGGTGATGAAATTCATTTTCAACTAGTGAAATAAATATATAGATATTAAAAAGTAGATGTGTATGAATAATTGAGACACAAAGAAAATACGCAGAGCAAAATCACCACAATTTTTCCTATTTGCCTATTGTTTATTCTATGATGATATGATTGTGTGACTTTACTATTTATCAATTATTAGTGAACCAAATTAGTGTTTAAGGAGACATCATTCTCTCTCTCTCTCTCTCTCTCTCCCCTTTCTTGCCTTCTCTCACACTCTCACAATGAAAATAAATTCAGGAAAAAAAATCATAAAATTAGGCAAATAGCACAACTTGAAATATATTATTTTCTTTCAATTTCACTGAATTGTTTCATGAAGAAATAGCTATATTATATATATATATGTATATATATACATATATATATATATATATATTAAAAATGTTTGGAAAGATGGTCCTTATCTATAAAATTCAAGCACCGAAGGTTACTACTGGGTAATAAATTGGCAGTGTGAAATATATAGATTTCTATCTTAGATTAATCAAATTCACTGGATAATTTTCATTCCTTTAACTTATTTTTGTTGGTTAGACACAGCCAATGTCTAAAAAATAAATGATTCATTTCTGTATTGACCCATGCTCAGTGGTGCTCATCTGTACTTGGTACAGTCATTGATTTCAAATAGCTCTTCATGTTAGTATCCTCTCTAGGTCATAGAATAAGATATTTTTAAATGGATTATGTGGCTGTCTACATAAGCAAAGTAAAGTAGACAGTTGAATGAATTTGAACATTGTGAATAGATGTATAGGTAATTAATTCCCTCAAGCCCAATTTTTCCTTAATGGCAGTTTTATGACTGAATAATTCAGATAATTGCCTCAACTACACAATTCAATTCACATATGTTTATATTTCTATCATCTTGAATGCCTAGTATATTGAAGGGTTTTATTCAACTAATTTTAATCAAAAAGTTAGAAGCAATGAATGGAATTTTGATTCTTTTTTCTGTTTGACTTCCATTTTATTCTTAATGAAATTACAACTAGAAAACTATATCTTCCTTTGCACTGACACATTCCAATTTGCAAAAAAAGGTATGTTCAGGTGGAAAGCAAAATATTTCACTAACTTTAAAGGGAATATTGTTTCTTTAATGACAGTTTCTAAATAAGATGAGAGAACACACACACACACACACACATTTTTAGTAAAAATTGCCCTAAATCTATAGACATTACTTTCCTAACAATGAATGTTAATAAGTTCCAAATCACCTGGGTCCCATTTTGGAACATTGAATTTTCCAGCATCTTTGCTCATGATTAAAAATTAGTAAAATTCCACATGTGTAAGACATAGCACCTGCCTCCCAGAGTTGTTTTCTGGATTACATTAGGTGATGTATGTAAAGCACTTGACTCAATGCATGACACACAGAAGATGTTATATAAATGCTACTTAAAATCACCAAACTAATTATTTTTAGTCTTTGACTTTTCTTTTTTATATTTAATTTATTTAATTTGAATCTTACAATTTTTCCCCTAATTTACTTACTTCCCATCAGCATCATCCACATCCACATCAGCATCATCAAAAATCAGGTTTTACATTAGGTCCTATAGATACAAAAACAAGAAAAAAATAACTAATACCTGCTTTCCTGTAATTATGCCCTACTGGAAGAGATAGCATGTAGATAAATAAAGTGTATAATTAATTTAAATATGATAAAAGTTTAATATAGAAAGGGCATCTAGCAGTTGGGGTAAGATTAGAAAAGGCTTCATGAAAGAATGCAATTTGTCAGATGAACTTTTAGACAATTAAGCTATCCAATGAAATGTTAGGATGGAGAGCATTTCACAAAAGGAGAAGGGTTATTGCATATCAAGGAATTGGAAAATATAAAGATGTATGTGAGGACTAGTAAAAAAATGTTAGTCTAGATTTTAAAATCTTAGCATGTGGTCCTTTAACTTGATTTTTTCTTTTTTATAATTTGCTAACTGTATTTGATAGCCATATCAAAACAAATATATATGTATGAACATATATATACATATATATATATATATATGTATGCAGTTTAGTGTAACAGTTGGTAACTATACAGCCCATTTCATTTATGATTGTATGTTATTTATACATTAAGAAAAATTATGAAGTGTCTACAGGTTAGCCAGACAGACAAAGGTATTTCTATCATAGAAATAAGGTTAAGAATGCTTGTTCTGGAATATAGAATATAGGAAGGGGAGCACTGTATGAAACTACAAATGTAGTATAAGAAAGCTCTTCCTGAAAATCCAACTAATCAACTGTAAAATATGTAATAATGTATGAAGAGCATTTTATTAAATACAAAGTAGTCTCTTAAATAATTAGAAAATAAAAAAGTAATCAATAGATTGAAGCCATACCTCAGGGTGATAATTACAGACCAAGGTAATCCCCCCTCAGATTTAATTATGAATGTGAAAATGAAGTCAATTGGGTGAATAAAGAAAGTGCACTATCAGTACAGAAACTTAGAGAGTCCTCTGATCCCAGATTGCTCACCCAAAAGTGGAAATTCTTTATCTCCATTTTTTTCACTCTTTTGAGGAATCTGAAGATTTTTCTAGGGTCATTGTGGATGGAGGGGGAGGGATAAAATAATTGAGGGAGAAGAGATTATTTATATCTTTCTTTGAAAACATTTAGCCATGGGGGCGGCGGCTAGGTGGTGCAGTGGAGAGAGCACTGGTCCTGGAGTCAAGAGTACCTGAGTCCAAATCTGGCCTCAGACACTTAATTACCTAGCTGAGTGGCCTTGGGCAAGCCACTTAACCCCATTTGCCTTGCAAAAAAAACCTTGCAAAATCTTAAAAAGAAAATGTTTAGCCTATTTTTTTTTCAAGGTAATGCATTTAAGTGGATTGCCCAAGGCCATACAGCTAGGTAATTATTAAGTGTCTGAGGTCAGATTTGAACTCCTGTACTCCTGACACCAGGGTCAGTGCTCTCTCCACTGCACCACCTAGCCACTACTAGCCTATTTTTCTTAAAGGAAAATAGTCACCACTATATTTTCTCATCTTAGTGTACTTTGTGAGAATACTATTGAAAGCAAGAAAGTGAGGGAGAAATAGTGCCCGGAAAAGAGTTAGATATTGATGTCACAGTAAGATGTTTTGCCAGAAATATTAACTAATTTGAGATTCAGAGCTATCAAATCACAAATTATATTACAAATCAACTAATTCCCCTTTATGTAATGAGTAACATTTATGCTTGGAAAAGTAACTAGAAAGTGAGCCTGAAATAAGTGGGAAGCAAATAAGAATGGTTGAACAACACTCACCATCACGCCAAACTTTTAAAATTATTATAATAGATTGGGTTCAAGTTTGAAGAGTTTTTTTTTTTCCTTTAAGTTTTCGCAAGGCAAATGGGGTTAAGTGACTTGCCAAAGGCCACCCAGCTAGGTAATTGTTAAGAGTCTGAGGACGCATTTGAACTCAGGTCCTCCTGACTCCAGGTCCAGTGCTCTATCCACTGCGCCACCTAGCTTCCCTTGAAGAGCTCTTTTTTTAAAAATATATTTTATCTTTTTTTTACATTTTAAAACTTCTCACAGAATTTGACAAGTTTTCCCTCCCAGAAAGATGTGTCATATATTATGTTAAAAATAAAAAGTGAGGGAAAAAAACAGCAAAACTGACCAAAATGTCAAAAAGAAAAAAATCATATTAAAATGTTCCATAATTGTGTCTTATCTCTGAAAATAAATTAAATAGATACCTTTTCATATCTCTGCTGTGGAGTATCACTTCTTTGCAATTTTTCATATTGCATAATAATTGAGGCAATTGATTGTTTTATTGTACAGAATACTGAACCTGAAACCAAAAAAAAAAACATTAATCCACTTCTCATCTCAGACACTTATCTACTGTGATCCTAGAAAAGTCATTTAACCTATATTTGTCTTAGTTCTCAAATCTTTCCAACAGGGATGATTCTCAGGATTGTTGTGATGATCAAATGAAATATTTTTAAAATGCTTTAGCACAGTGCCTAGCCTGAGGTTTCATTATTCGTTATTTTCTTGGTTTATTATTATTTTATGCTGTTTATTTTTTCATTTATATTGTTGTAGTCAATATATATAAAATCTTTTCTTTGTTTCCTTTTTTAAACCCTCGTATGTTTTATTCATCAAATTTATTGCTTCTTAAACCTATGTGAAGAGCAACTAGGTGGCAGAATGCTGGGTCTGAAATAAGAACTCATCTTGTTGAGTTCCTATCTAGTCTAAGACACTTACTTGTTATGTGATGCTGGGCAAATCATTGAACTTGTGTGCTTCAGTTTCCTTAATCATAAAATGAATTGGGGAAGGAAATTGTAAGTTGCTCCAGTATCATGGCTAAGAAACCAAAAAAATGGTATCAAAAGAAGTTGTAAATGTTAAACTGTTAAAAACTTAAACAACTATGTAATATTCACTTGATTTCATACATCATACCTTTATTATTTTTTGCGAATTAAGGACATCTACTTTGTTGTTAGTTTATTACTATTACAACTAGTACTATCATACTACTTTTATGTTTTAGGGGACTTTTTAAAAATAATTTATCTCATTTGAATATAACAGTAGAATTTCTGGGTTCAAGGTATAGACTTTTGTCAATTTCCTTAAATAATCTAATTTTTTTTCTAAAATGGACATATTCAAAGCTACACCAGCAAAATATTAATATGCTAATATTTTCCACAATCGGAAAAAGCTAGAAAAATTACCATCTTTGATTTTCTTTGCTAATTTTCTTAGCAATAAAAATAGAATATTTGATTTGTATTTCTCTTTCCATTATTGATTTGGAATTTTTTTTCATGGTTAATAAATTATAAGTTCTTTCCTACTTTGTTCTTATTCTGTGATGACATATTGTGGAATTATTTTGATTTAATATGTATATATGTACATACAAATATACATGTTTGTTTACTGCCTTATACTGATGCATATATGTATATGCATACACATACATGTTTATACATATATCAGTGTGTGACTTAAATACTAAATTCAATACAAATGAGTTTCTATTCAATCATTTCCCTTCTTAACCAGGATGCATTATTTTATATAGAAATATTTTAATTTCATGCCATCAGAATTATACATTTTATTTTGTGTATTTATTTCCTTCCAATTTTTCCTCTCCACCCCTATTTATTTTATTATTTCTCTCCTTTCACCCTGTCCCTCCTCAAAAGGGTTTTGCTCATGACTACCCTCTTGCATAATCTATCCACCCTTATAACTATCCATGCCCGTTCTCTTATTACCTCCCCATCCTACTTTCCCATAAGTTAAGATAGATTTCTACACATAATTGAGTGTATATGCTATTCTCTCTTTGAGCCAATTCTTATGAGAGTAAGGTTTGATCACTTTCCCTCACATGACCCCTTCTTTCACCACTGGAAAAACTTATTCTGAAATCTTTTATGTGAAATAACTTACCCCACCCTACCTCCTTTTTCCTCCATTTCTCTCAGTATGTTTCACTCTCACCCCTTAATTTCTAATTTTAGAAATCATGCCTTCATATATAACCCACACCTGTACCTTATCTATATACTTCTTCTAACTACACTAATAAATGAGAAAGTTTGTATGAGTTTTTAGTATTATTTTCCTATGTGAGAATGGAAATAGATCAACATTATGTCCCTTATGGTTTTCCTTTTTATGTTTCACCTGAGTCTCCTGCTTAAACATGAAACTTTCTGTTTAACTCTGGTCTTTTTATCAGGAATGCTTGAAATTTCCCTGTAATTCCCTATAGTCCCAAGCACTTTTGCCTTTCATAACATCATATTCCAAGCACTACAATCCTTTAATGTAGAAACGTTAAATCTTCTGCTATTCTGTGGTTCCATGTTAACTGAATTGTATCTTTCTGAGTGCTTGCAATATTTTCTCTTTGACCTGGGAGCTTTGAAATTTGGCTACAATATTCCTGGGAGTTTCTATTTTGGCATCACTTTCAGGAAGTAATCAGCAGAATTTTTAAATTACTCTTTTCCTCACTAGTTCCAGAATATTGGACAGTTTTCCTGATAATATTTTCTTTCCTTTGTTTTTCTTTTTGCAAGGTGGTGGGATTAAATGACTTGCTTGAGAACAAGCAATTAGTAAGCATCAAGTATATAAGACTGGTTTTGAAATCAGGTCCTCCTGATTCCAAGGTCAATGCTCTATTTACTGTACCACCTAACTCCACCCTGCTGATAATTTCTTGAAAAATTATGTCTAGGCTCTCTTTTTTTATCATGGTTTTAGATAGACCAATAATTTTTAAATTATCTCTACTGGATCTATTTTCTAAGTTAATTGTTTTTCCAATGTGATATTTAATATTGTCTTCTTGTTTTTTTTCATTATTTTGGTTTTGTTTTATTGCTTCTTGATTTCTCATAAAACCATTTGTTTCGCTTCTTTCAATTCTAAATAATAAGGAATTATTTTTTTCCCTGTGTACTTAGTAATTCTATTTTTTAAATTAATTTTTATTAATGATAATATCTGAGTTTTACAATTTTCCCCCCAATATTGCTTCCTTACCCCCACACCCCCACGGAATGCACTTTGTCAGTCTTTACTTTGTTTCCATGTTGTACATTGATCCAAATTGGTTGTGAGGAGAGAGAAATCATATCGTTAAAGAAGAGAAGTCTAAGAGGTAATAAGATCAGACAATAAGATATCTGTTTTTTCCTAAATTAAAGGGAATAGTCCTGGCAATTTGTTCAAACTCCACAGGTCCTTATCTGGATGCAGATGGCACTCTCCTCTGCAGACCGCTCAAAGTTGTTGCCAATTGTTGCACTGATGGAATAAGCAAGTCCTTCAAGGGTGAACATCACTCCCATGTTGCTGTTTCGGTGTAGTGTTTTTCTGGTTCTGCTCATCTCACTCAGCATGAGTTCATGCAAATCCTTGTAGGCTTCCCTGAAATCCCTTCCCTCCTGGTTTGTAATAGAATAATAGTGTTCCATGACATACATATACCACAGTTTGCTAAGCCATTCCCCAATTGAAGGACATTTACTTGATTTCCAATTCTTTCCCACCAGAAACAGGGCTGCTATAAATATTTTTTGTACAAGTAATGTTTTTACCCTTTTTCTTAATCTCTTCTGCGTATAGACCCAGCAGTGGTATTGCTAGGTCAAAGGGTATGCACATTTTTGTTGCCCTTTGGGCATAGTTCCAAATAGCTCCCGAGAAGGGTTGGATGAGTTCACAGCTACACCAACAGTGTAATAGTGTCCCAGATTTCCAACAACCCTTCCAACAATGACCATTATCTTCCTGGTCATATTGGCCAATCTGAGAGGTGTGAGGTGGTACCTCAGAGAAACTTTAATTTGCATTTCTCTAATAATTAATGATTAGGGGCATTTTTTTCATATGGCTATGGATTACTTTGATCTCCTCATCTGTAAATTGCCTTTGCATATCCTTTGACCATTTATCAATTGGGGAAGGGCTTTTTGTTTTAAAAAGTATGACTCAGTTCTCTGTATATTTTAGAAATGAGTCCTTTGTCAGAAACATTAGTTGTAAAGATTGCTTCCTAATTTACTACATTTCTTTTGATCTTGGTTACATTGGTTTTATCTGTGCAAAAGCTTTTTAATTTAATGTAATCGAAATCATCTAATTGGTTTTTGGTGATGTTCTCCAACTCTTCCTTAGTCACAAACTGCTCCCCTTTCCATAGATCTGAGAGAAAGACTAGTTCTTGATGTTCTAGTTTGCTTATAGTATTGTTTTTTATGTCTATGTCCTGTAACCATTTGGATCTTATCTTGGTAAAGGGTGTGAGGTGTTGGTCTAATCTAAGTATCTTCCATACTAACTTCCAATTATCCCAGCAATTTTTATCAAAGCAGGAATTTTTATCCCAATGGCCTCACTCTTTGGGTTTATCAAACAATAGATTACTATAATCTTCTCCTGATTTTTTACCTAGTCTATTCCACTGGTCCACCACTCTATTTCTTAGCCAATACCAAACAGTTTTGATGACTGATGCTTTATAATAAAATTTTAGATCAGGTAGGGCTAAGCCTCCTTCTTTTGCACTTTTTTTCATTAAGCTCCTGGCAATTCTTGACTTTTTATTTCTCCATATGAATTTACTTAAAATTTTTTCTAACTCATTAAAGTAATATTTTTGCAATTTTGATTGGTAGAGCACTAAACAGATAGTTTAGTTTTAGTAGAATTTTCATTTTTATTATATTACCTCTACCTATCCATGAGCAGTTGTTATTTGCCCAGTTATTTAAATCCGATTTAATTTATGTGAGAAGTGTTTTATAATTGTTTTCAAAAAGATTCTGAGTCTGTCTTGGCAAATAGACTCCCAAATATTTTATATCTGAGGTTACCTTGAATGGGATTTCTCTTTCTAGCTCTTCCTGCTGTTTCTTGCTATACATATATAGAAAAGTTGAGGATTTATGAGGGTTTATTTTATAACCTAACTGCTAAAATTGCTAATTGTTTCCAGTAGTTTTGGGATGACTTCTTGGGATTCTCTAGGTAGATCATCAGGTCATCTTCAAAGAGTGAGAGTTTTGTCTCTTTCTTCCCAATTCTAATTCCTTCAATTTCTGTTTCTTCTCTAATTGCTGATGCTAATATTTCTAATACAATATTGAATAGTAGT
Source organism: Macrotis lagotis (assembly GCF_037893015.1). NCBI lineage: Eukaryota > Metazoa > Chordata > Mammalia > Peramelemorphia > Peramelidae > Macrotis > Macrotis lagotis. The sequence goes on along the minus strand of NC_133664.1, from coordinate 194,011,530 downwards.
GGTGATAATGGGTACCCTTGTTTCACCCCTGACCTTATTGGGATTGACTCTAGCCTCTCCCCATTGAATATAATGCTTGTTGATGGTTTCAGATAGATATTGCAAATTATTTTAAGGAACAGTCCATTTATTCCTACAGTCTCTAGTGTTTTTAATAGGAATGGATGCTGTATTTTGTCAAAAGCTTTTTCAGCATCTATTGATATGATCATATAATTTCTGATAGGTTTGTTGTTATATAATTGAATATACTAACAGTTTCTCTAATATTGAACCAACCCTGAATTCCTGGAATAAATCCTACTTGATCATAATGTATTATCCTTGGGATGACTTGTTGTAATTGTTTTGCTAAGATTTTATTCATGATTTTTGCATCTATATTCATCAGGGAGATAGGTCTATAATTTTCTCTCTCTCTTTTAACTCTTCCTGTTTTAGGTAACAGTACTATATTGGTTTCATAGAAAGAGTTAGGCAGAGTTCCATCTTTCCCTATTTTTCCAAAGAGTTTATATAGGATTGGAACTATTTGTTGCATAAATGTTTGGTAGAATTCACTTGTGAATCCACCAGGCCCTGGAGATTTTTTTTTTTAGGGAGTTCAGTAATGACTTGGTGAATTTCTTTTTCTGAGATAGGATTGCTTAGGTATTTAATCTCTTCTTCATTTAACCTGAGCAACTTATATTTTTGTAAATATTCATCCATTTCACTTAGATTATCAAATTTATTGGCATAGAGCTGGGCAAAATAATTTTAAATTATTAGTTTAATTTCCTCCTCATTGGTGGTGAGTTCACCCTTTTCATTATGATACTAGCAATTTGGTTTTCTTCTTTCTTTTTTTTAACCAAATTGACCAGAGGTATCCAATTTTATTTTTTTTTCATAATGCCAACTTTTGGTTTTATTTATTAATTCAATAGTTGTTTTGCTTTCAATTTTATTAATATTCCTTTTATATTTAGAATTTCTAACTTGGTATTTAATTGGGCATTTTTGATTTGTTCTTTCTCTAATTTTTTAGTTGCATGTTTAGTTCATTGATTTCCTCTTTCTCCAATTTATTCATGTAAGCATTTAGAGCGATAATATATCCCCTGAGAGTTGCTTTGAATGAAACCCATAGGTGTTGGTATGTTGTTTTGTTATTATCATTATCTAGGATAAAATGGTTAATTCTTTCTATAATTTGTTTTTTGATCCACTCATTTTTTAAAATGAGGTTATTCAATTTCCAATTTGTTCTGGGTCTATATCTGACTGGCCCAATATTGCATATGACTTTTATTGCATTGTGATCTGAGAAACATGTATTCACTATTTCTGCCTTTCTACAGTTCATCATTAAGTTTTTATGTCCTGGTACATGGTCAATTTTTGTATAAGTTACATGTACTGCAGAGAAAAAGGCATATTCCTTTCTATCCCCATTCAGTTTCCTCCATAAGCCTACCATATCTAAATTTTCTATTTACCTCCTTAAGTTCTTTCTTGTTTATTTTATGATTTGATTTATCTAGATCTGAGAGTGGGAAGTTGAGGTCTCCCACTAGTAGAGTTTTGGGGTATATGTCTTCCTGTAGTTCTTTCAGCTTCTCCTCTAAGAATTTGGGTGCTGTCCCACTAGGTGCATATAGATTCAATATTGAAATGACTTTCTTGTCTATGGTACCTTTTAGGAGGATAAAGTTTCCTTCCTTACCTGTTTTAACGCTATCTATTTTTGCTGCTGCTTTGTCTGAGATAAAGATTGCTACCCCTGCTTTTTTTACTTCAGCTGAAGCAAAATATAATTTGCCCCAACCTTTTGCCTTTACTCTATATGTATCTCTCTGCTTCAGATGAGTTTCTTGTAAGCAGCATATTGTAGGATTCTGGTTTTTTAATCCACTCTGCTATTTGCTTAAGTTTAAAGGGAGAGTTCATCCCATTCACATTCAAGGATATGATTACTAATTATTTATTGCCCTCCATGCTATCTTCCCTCTGTTTGTATTTTTCCCACTTTCCCCTCACTTTTTCCATTTTCCCCAGTATTTTGTTTCTGATTACCACCCCCTTCAGTGTGTTTGGCCTCCTATATCTTACCCTCCTCTTTCTTTTCCCTTTCCCTTTTTCCCTTTTCTCTTCCCTTCCTTTTGTTATTTCCCCCTTTTCCCCCCACTCCCCTTCCCTTTCTCCATCCCTCCCTCCCCTTTTCTCCTTTTAATACTTGAAAGGTTAGATGTTTTATAACTTAACTGAGTATGTGTAGGTTGACTTTAAGCCAAGACTGATGAGAAGAAGCTTCAGGTGTTTCTCCTCGGCTCCCTTCTTCCCCACTATTACCATAATTTTTTTGTACCTCTTAGTGTAATGACATTTACCCGATTCAGTCCCCTCCCTCCTCCTGTCTCTTTCCTGTCCCCCTTTTTAAGGAGGTAGTGTTTTTTTAGATCATTCTATCTAAGTCATAAAAATTTCTGAGTGTCTGTCCCTTCTATTCTATATTCTATCAAATAGAGTCAAAATTCCTGAGAGTTATTGGAGTCTTTCTCCCAAGTGGGGTTAAAGCCAGTTACATCCCATTAGATAGCAGTCTTATGGTTAGATCATGTATGTCCATCATTTCTGACTAGGTGTATTCTCTCTGTTAGAGTTACAATTCTTAAGATTTATGAGAATCTCCTTTTTCCCTCATGCTGGGATATAGCCAGTTTCAACTTACTGGATTGCATTTTTTTTCCCTATACTGTCCCCCTCCCTTTTTTTTTACCTTTTCATGTGACTCTTGAACCTCCTGTTTGAGGTCCAAATTTTCTGTTTAGTTCTGGTCTTCGCATCAGAATGTTTTGGAATTCTTCCATTTTGTTGAATATCCATCTTTTTCCCTGGAAGAGAAAGCTCAGCTTTGCAGGAAAGTAGATTCTTGGCTGCATTCCAGCTCCCTTACTCTTCAAAATATCTCATTCCAGGCCCTTTGATCCCTTAATGTTGATGTAGCCAGGTCCTCTGTGATCCTTACTGTGGCTCCTTGATATTTAAATTGTTTCTTTCTGGCTGCTTGCAGGATTTTTCTCTTTTATCTGATAATTCTAGAGTTTGGCTACAACATTCCTTCATTTTAGGATCTTTTTCTGGTGGGGATCCATATACTCTTTCAATAGCTGCTTTGCCCTCCGATTCCAGGATATCAGGGCAGTTTTCCATCACTAGATCCTGTAATATTTAAGTCCAGGCTTTTTTTCTCTTCAATGTTTTCAGTAAGTCATATAATTTTCAGGTTGCCCCTGCTCAATCTATTCTCGAGGTCAGTGGTTTTGTTGATGAGGTATTTTACATTTGCTTATAATTTTTTCTATTTTTTTGATTTCGTTTAACTGACTCTTGCTGTCTCATGGAGTCATTATTTTCTGAAGACTCCATTATTTTGGGGGTTAGGAATTTTCTTCATTTACCTTTTGCAACTCCTTTTCCAATTGGTCCATTCTACTTTTGAAAGAGCATTCCATTTGACCAACTGAGGTTTTGAGAGAGTTAATTTCTTTTTGCATTTGCTCATTTGAGGATCTGAGAGATTTATTCTCCTTTTGTGTTTGTCCAATTGTACTTGCTAAGGTTTTGTTTTCTTGTTGCAAGGTATTAATTGTCTCTCCCAAACTTTTAAGCTCCTTCCTTATTTCTTCAAGGATGTCTTTCTGTCCTGGAGACCAGATTGTATTCTCCTCAGAGGTTCCAGGTCTCTCTGAGTTAGGGTCTTTCCATTCCAGGAATTTTTCTATGGATCCACCTTTCTGCTGACCCTTCTTCATTTTGCTGAGACCTGAGTTGGAGAGAGGCTGGTTCACAGGGACTTGCGGTCTCTAAAGGCTTTACTCATTGAGTGCAATTTCTCTGGCTGGCCAGTAGGAGGTGTTGGTTGCTTTCTCTGTAGTGTCTGTGACCTTGGTTGAGGCCTTTTCTCATTGCTTTAAGGGAGGGGTTGAAGGTATTGAATTCTTTTGCCTTCACTCAATGGTGGGCTTTACCCTGGCCTGAGGGCATTCCTCAGCTGGGCTGGTTCTTCTGCTCACACACCTGGGCCTGAGTCAGAAGTAGTTTGAATTTGTTTGGATGGGAGGAAGTCTGAGCTGCAATGGGACTGGAGGAGCCCAGGATGGATTCCACAGCTATCCTGCACCAGAACTCTACCCCCAGCCCCATCCCCAAGCTCCAGGGGGACAGTACCAACACCAGTGCCTCTGCTCCCTAGTTGACTCAAGCCCCTGCCATCTAACCCCAGCACTGATCCAGCAGGTCGGGCTCTTGGGCCCTCAGACTCCGGGTTCCAATTCAGCTGTTAATCTGGCTGATGCAGGGCTGATCCTTCCACTGAGCCCAGACTCACCAGCCTGAATTCTGCCAAAGCTGCTGCCTGAGACAAATCCTGAGGTAGATGGTCTTTCTCCTGGCTTTTCTTTCTGGGTTTTGTGGGTCAGATTCTTTTAAGAGGTTTGTTTCATATGATAGATGGGGAAAGATCAGGAGACTTTAGAACTGTGCCTGTCTTCTCTCCACCATCTGGGGCGGAAGTCATAATTCTACATTTTAAGAAGATTTTCTTCAGTGAGTTTTCCACTTTGATCAATTCTACCTTTTAAGGAATTGTTCTCCTCATTTGTTTTGTTCTACCTCTTTTTTTGATTTGACCTTGTCTCATTTTAATGATGCAAATTTTTTTTCAGTATTTTTTTGGAGTGTCTCTTCTACCAAACTACTGACTCATTTTAATAATTTTCTTGGTTCACTTTCATTTCTCTTCCCAATTTTCACTCTGTCTCTATTGATTTTTTAAAATCTTTTTTTGAGTTTTTCCAGGGCCTGAAATCAATACATATTTTTTCTTGGGGGATTTAGACGTAGGAACATTGGCCATGCTTTCTTCTTATACGTGTGTGTTTTGATCTTCCCTTTCAATATAGTAACTTTTTATGGTCAGTTTTTTTTCCTATTGTCTGTTTATTTCCCCAATGTTGATCTTGAATTCACTTCTTTGTTAAAGTAGGCTCTGTTTCCACAGTAAAAAACACTTTGTCCCAAGAATCTGGATTTTTTTTTATAGATTATTCAGAGATTCTTGTAAGGACCAACCAAATTTAAATTCTTCTAAGATGGTATAATCTAAGGAGAGATGTTTTTCTGCTCTCCTTGTCTATGCTCTTGTCTGTGGGTGGCCACATTCTTTTCTGCTGGAGCGTCCTTGTTCCCCTGAGCCCACAAATTTTATTATACCTCTGCTCTTTCTAAGACTGTGATCCAGGATTATGACACTGATCCAAGTTTGGACAAAGCAGCAGAATCCTGTTTCAGTGATACTGAAGAGATCCCTGTAATCTCCTTCTGATCCCCTTCCTGCCATGGCTAATGATTCCAATGTTTCTTAAGGTTTTCTCCTGGTTTGGTAGGTCTGGGTCTGTGATTCTGAGGACTGTGCTAGACTGCACTTCACTCTCATCCTGGCCTAACAGACTTTTACTGGTGATCTTCAAAGTTGTCTTTCATGTCTTAAGGCAGTGAGGTCTGGAAACTGCCTCTGCTGCTAATAATTTAGTTACTTCAAGCCTGTTCCTGGATTGCTGGGGCCAGGTGTAATGATGTGGTCTGCAATTTCACTATGCTCTTCTCTTATCCTCATGCAACAAATCTGTCCTATAGTACTTCTAAGTTGTCTTGGATTAAAAAATTGTTCCACTCTGTCTTTTTGTGAGTACTGCCACTCTATAATTGATTTATAATCTAGGAAAATAGGAAATACTTCTAAAATTATTGAGAAAGAAATTTGAAATAATTGAGTTCACAATTCACCTGCTGAAGCCAAGGGAATGAGTGAAAATTTGGAAATATAGAAATGGTATAACCTTATATTCTGAATGCAAAACCCACTTCTTTAACTCATTAAGTTCTGAAAAATAATTCTCTTCTCAGGTTAAAGCATTTCCTTTATGCATCTATTAAGGTCATTTATTTCTATTTATTTACTTTTTGAGGTTCTTATAAGAATGAGTTGAATAGGTTGATTCCAGCATGTTTAAACTCTTAGGAAAAAAGCATCATACAAAGGCAAATTTTATTATAATTATTACAGCAACATACACAAAGAATGATTACTTTTGTTTCAGAATGAACAGTTCAGACTTTAAAATGATGGGTGACAAATGATTTTTGCAACTGCAGAGTATAACAGCATCATATTCACAAAGATTATAACACTTATTTTGTTCCATTTGACATTTATCCTTTAAATATCTTCCTTCTTTTACTAGCTTTCAAAATTTCAATGAATATTTTCTCTGCCTTTAATTTCTCCAGCATTGATGTTAATAGTTTTGTTCATTATGGCACCTCCATGTATTTATCAAGGTTAAAAAAATGAGAATGTTCCATACCATTCTTTCAAAAGGAAAACAAACATCTCTGTAAAGAGCCCAATAACTTGCCTTGAAACTTTTAGCATATTATCTACATATGAGTGAAGAGAAAAAGAACATCTACTTCACTCAGCCTAGCAAAAAGCAAAAAAACAAACAAATCTAAACAAAAACAAACAAACAAAAATGACTGGGGTGTATAGGGAAAGAGGTCACAGCATTGTAGTGAAAATTCCATTCCAAGAGAAGTAAGTAATCAAAACCTATATTTGTGCTAATTGTATTTAAAATGTACTGAAATCAAATACCAAAACAAGGGGAAATAACATTAGCATTAACAAAGGAGACAAAGAAGCACATATAGTGGGAGGTTTCTGTGTTTCTGTTTCTGTGTTTGTGTGTGTGTGTGTGTGTGTGTGTGTGTGTTTAGGGAGAGAAAAAGAGAGAGAGAGGGAGAATAAAATCAAAGTTTTCCATTTTCATATTGCTTACTCTTTTCATTCTAAAGGCAACTATTAAAATCTAAAAAAAATTCTTTACAATTTCCTTGTTCTATACTTCATTCTGAAATGACTTCTGTTCTATTCTATGCTTTATTAAATGTTACTATGATACTATGATCTTTTTGTGGAGTGGAAAGGAATACAATTGCTACCAATGATCCCTCAACCTCAATCAACATTTGAGAAAAAGAAAAAATAATGTAACAAATATCAGTCAATAAAAACAAATAAAAGTAGTAACCTTGTCCAAAATATATTTATCTGCATCACATGTCCAAAAATTCTCTCTCAAGAGGTGGGTAAACTACTTTTACTTGGGACCTCTGTAGTCTTTACTTTTTCAAAGGTTTATTTCTTCAAATGATTCGGTAATCATATAAATCATTCTTGTAATTCTTCTCACTTCTCTCGCCAATAGTCATACTACCTGAGAGTCTCTACAGTTATCTTATTTTTTTAAAGAAACAATGATATTTCACTGTGTTTGTGCACTGTAATTTCTTCAATCATTCCCCCAAATTTCTAAGAGGCAACTTAGATCACCCTCTTAAATTCTATTTCTATTTTGCTTTTCTTCCTCTTCTTCTTCTCCTTCTTCTTCTTCTCCTTCTTCTTCTTCTTCTTCTTCTTCTTCTTCTTCTTCTTCTCCTCTCTCTCTCTCTCTCTCTCTCTCTCTCTCTCTCTCTCTCTCTCTCTCTTGCTCTCCCCACCCCCTCTCTCTCCCCTTTATGTTCTCATTTTCTGGATTAGGGAATTTATTTTCAATTCACCTATTCCCTAACATTATTCTACCCCTTACACCCTCCTCACCTAGTTCCTGCAGCTTAATTTTTATGTTCAATGTATTTCTTTGACATTGTTGGGGGGGAGAGCATATGAATGTGTTCAGCCTCCTATTGTCCATTTCAGTTAAAAGTAAGGTTTGTATGATTCCTCTTACCACCTGGTTGCTTCCTGGTTGCATACTATTTATGGAATCTGATTATGTGTAACAACAATTTCTGACTTCTTTCTTTTCATGCTAGTCTTACCTTTCTTTAATTATACTTTCTTTTTCTCTTCTTTCTCCTCTTCAGAGGAGAAAAAAATCATGTTTTTTAACCCTTATGTAATACTTTTAGATTGCCTTGTAGAAATTAAGTTTCTGAAGCAACACATTTATTCTAACTGTATCAGAAGGTTAAAGTTTAGCACATATCTTCATACAAATTCTTCTAATTAAGCAAATAAATTTGCATTTCTAGGCACTTTCTCTGGACCCTTGTACATGTTTTTCAGATTTCCTTCTCGACTATTTTTTTCCATCAGGACTATTTAGAAATCCTCTCATAACAAAGATTAATTTTTACTAATATAAGATTATGCTCAATTTTTGCAGCCCAAGTTATTCTTTTCTACAAATGCCTTTTGAATGTTGTGAAATCTTGGTTATAGTTTTTTGGCACCTGAATTGTTTCTTTTTTGATTGATTATAATATTTTGACCATGGAATGTTAGATATTGGTTTGAGGGGACAGCTAGGTGGTACCATAGACAGAGCACTGGCCTTGGAGTTAGGAGGACAGTTCAAATCTAGCCTCAGACATATGACTCTTACTAACTGTGTGACCTTGGGCAAATCATTTAACCCTAACTGCCTTGTATCCAGGGCAGTCTCCAGTTGTCCTGATCCATATCTTGCCACTGGACCCAGATGGCTCCAAAGGGGAAAGTGAGGCTGGTAATTTTGCACAGTACTCCTTTCACTAAAGTCCAATTCATGTCCTGGTCATGACATAACCTCCTTGATGTCATGGTCTTCTTTGATGGACAAGTATTATTAGTTATGGTACTATTAAGGAATTTATATGAGAACAATTTACTCAGGAGATTATTTGTGGGCTTTTGTCCATTTTTTTCTTCTGGTTTTAGTAAATTTAAGAAGCTTTTACTTTATTCCTTCAAATATAATATCCATAGTTTTTAGTAAGTACAATGATTTGGAGATGAATGGATTAGGTAGCAAATGTTTTTAAAGTCATTGCATGAACTACATTAAAAGTTTTTAGGGCTTGGAATATTATATTCTTGATGGCAAAAGAGCTCAGAATGCAACTGAGAATCAACTACCCAACAAAACTGAATGTCATCTTCCAGGGAAAGAGATGGACTTTCAGTGAATCAGGGGAATTTCAAATGTTGGCCAGAGCTGAACAGAAAGTTTGATCTTCAAATACAGGATTCAGGTGAAGCAAAGAGAGTGAAGGAGAAGGGTAAAATATGAGGGACTTAATACTGGTGAACTGCATGTATTCCTGTATAGAAAAATGATACTGATAATACTCATATGAACCTTCTCATTTAATAGAGCAGGTAGAAGTAGCTTTTATAGATGAAGCACAGGAGAGAGCTGAATTCGAGGATAAAATAGAGGGTAAAAATGGAGTCAATAGCTAAAAGGGAAATGTAATGGGAGAAATAAAAAGGAGAGGTGGAATAAACTAAGATATTTCATATAAGATTTTTTATTACAGTGAGTTATTGCAATGATATGGAGGGGGGGGAGGCAAGGGTGAATGATGGAACCTTTGCCCTCATCAGAGGTGCCTAGGAGAGAAAACATAATATATACTCAATGGAGTATAGATATCTAGAATATGAAGGATAGAAGGGGAACAGGAGGAAAGGGGGGATGGAGTGGATTGTGTGGGAGAGTGGTCAGATATAACACATTTTCTTTTGTACTTCTTGCAAGGGGGCTAGGATTGGATAGCCTGTTGGGGACCTTAGGGCAGGGTGGATGCTGGGCCTAAGGGATGGTATGTGGGCTCCAGGCCTCTTGGCTCAAGGGCTGGGGATCTCTCTGCTGTATCACTCAACTACCCTACAGCACATTGGAGAAGAGGGACAGAGTGAAAGGAGAGAGAAAATATAGTGCATGGTAGTGGGGAAGTAAGAATGGAGGGAGTTGTGATCAGTAATGGCAATGGTGGAAAAATACGGAAGTAGCTTTTGTGATGGATTTATCATAAAGAATGTAATTCACCCATGACAGAGCTGGAGGTGTTGGAACACATACTTAAGCACATTTATTATTCTTCTTATTATTTTTTGAGGGGGTTTGAAGGGCCAATGAGGCTGGGTGGCTTGCCCAGGGTGATTACACAGATGGGTGATTGTTGGCTGTCTGAGGCCAGATTTAGATGCTGGTGTTCCTGGCTCCAGGGCCAGTGCTCTGTCTGCTGCGCCACCTGGAATAGAGGGATGAGCACATTCACATAATACATAATTTATAATTATTTTATTTTATTGGGTCTTTTTTTTTTTAGTTTTTGCAGGGAAATGATTTTGATGTGGGTTGACCAGGGTCACAAAGCTGGTTGATTGTTGGGTGTCTGGGGCTAGATTTGGACTTAGGCGATCCTGGCTCTAGGGCCAGTGCTCAGTCCACTGCACCACCTGGCTGTACCTACACTTTATTATTATTATTATTATTATTATTATTATTATTATTATTATTATTATTATTGTTGTTGTTGTTGTTATTAGTAATTTTAATTTTTTCTCTTTCCTTTATTGCTCATGCAGGTCTATATTTTGGGGGGGTGTATTATGTTCACTCTTTATTGAGAATATTTTAGTAATGTATAAAAACATCATTTGTATAAAAATAAGATTAAATAAATAAATAAATAAAGTTGTTGCATGAAGTACAACAGAAAAATTTTGTTCACAAATAAACAAAGAATCAAAAAAATGTGGCAATGTGAAATTTTGTACATGAGATAATAAGTACAATAAGGTAATAATATGGAAAAAATAAAGATTTAAAAGGATCATCCTGCCTGGATCACTGAAGATCATTTTTTAAACTTATACCAAGGGGAAATACAGGCAATCACTATTTCCTCTCTTTTTCTGAGACATGGTCTTTGAGAAGGAGTGGTATTTTGATCACCAAATAAATATTCTTCCCAGCAACTACCTCACTGGTATTGTATCCTTCAAATGCCACTATGATTTAACTTAAGGACATAACTATCTGTAACTGTGAGGAAAAGCAAGCAATAATTTGTTAATAGCTATACAATTTGCCTGACTAACTTCAGTCCAAGGTCTAAATTGTGTTTAGCTACTAACATCACTCCTCTTCCAGCTTTGACAAGAAATAGGCATATTACTATTCCAGAAATTGCAAAGAGAAGTTTAAAAGAAACAAGAAAGGTCTAAGAAATATAAATCTGTAAAATTTAGAGAAACCTTCAAAGAATTGTATAAGATGATGAAGGAATCAAGAAGAAACAAAATATTTTGTACCATGACTTCATGTGAAAAAATACACCTAAGACTTCAGAAATTTAATAAATACAATGATTAATTATTACTTCAAATGCATGATGATGTCCCAGCACACCAGATTTTGTAAAGGAGTGCAGGACTAGAACTGAAAAAAATATATATTGTTTCAAATATGAGCTAAAGCAAGGTTTTGCTAATCTCTACATTATATGTTAAAGATACTATTTAAATGTAAGGAAATGTTTTGAGAATAGGAAGTTCATAGGGAGTAAAAGTGAAAAAGCACAGGGATAAAAGTGTCAAATATTATGTATGCTCTTTTAAAATAAATTAAAATCAAATAGCATAGCTAAAATTCACATGTGATCCACTTTTAAATTTGTGTATAGTATATAGTGTGTTGAGTAAAATGTATACATTGTTGTATGCTAAGTACATATTAAAAAAAGAGAATATTTAAAACAAGGAACAAGGTAAGGGGAGGAGGGTAATTACACCAATGCTAAGGGGAAAGAGTGATATTTCTAATTACCCAGTTCACAATCTTCCCAGCAACTACATCACTGGTATTGTATCCTTTCACCTTTAGAGGAGAAACTGGGAAAATGAGTGAACTCAAAAAGGTCAGAGGACACTGCAGAAATACTATATATTTAATGGTTCAAAGGGATTAACTTTAGAAAGGAAAAATAATACAACTATAATGATTCAAAACAAAATAGAGGAAAAAATGAATTGGACATAAGAATTCCAATAGAAGTTATACTACTTCATAAAGAAAATAAAGCCAGGGATAAAGTAAAAGTTTAAGAGTCAAATAAGAGGAGCAGCTAGGTTGTTCAGTGGCTAGAGCACCAGTCCTAGAGTCAGGAGGACCTGAGTTCAAATATGGCCTCAGATAATAAAATTGCCTAGTTGTGCAGCCTTGGGCAAGTCACCCCATTGCCTTAAATATTTTTTTAAAGAGTCAAATAAATGTTGCTGAGGAGAAAATTAAGAGAAATCAAAATATCTTAGAACAGAAAATGGAAAGACTTCACTAGTACACAAGCTTAAAATCAATCAAATAAAACAAAACTCAAAAATTCAGGAATACAAAGATATAAGGAAAGAAAAAACTCACTGGAAGAACTCAAATTATCTGATTTATGAACAGGACACAAGAAATAAGAATCATTAGACTCCTTGAAAAACATAAACAAAGATTCCTAATGTCATATTTCAGGAAATTATAATATAAAACTCACCATCCTCTTGATGGGTATCTAGAAGTAAAGTTACATGACTGAATACATATGTCCATAAGTATTATATATGGAGAGATTCAAAAAGATAGTGATGGACAAAGAGATAGAGATAAAGATAGAGTTTATATATATATATATATATATATATATATATGAAATGACTTACACATGAGTTGCACGTCTATAGTTATGCAAATCTGTGTTATGAACATGGGTCTATACATGTTATATTTATATACATAGGCATACGTGCACATATGTGTATATATATGTATTGTACTGTGTATGTGTATAAATATCATGTGTGTGCACATGTATTTACTTTTATATGTGTATATATATATTATATATATATATATATATATGTATATAATTATGATTCAGATTCCACCCTAGTCATTTTTCTTACCATCTTCCTTGAAGACTTGTGCGTGCCACTCTTCTATTAATTTTATACTTCATCTCTACTTCCTCTGGATAAAATAATCAGATTAATACTGCAATTGATCCTGGAAAGGTATTGCCAAATCAATTCCTAAGACTACCCTAGACATCTCTGTTATTAACTGAAACTAAATGTCACTTTCTAACTGCCACATCCTTATGATATAATCTCTTTCAATACTTCTAAATTATGTATAGACTCTTTTTTTTGTGGTGACAACAAAGTGGAAATCAAGGGATGTCCATCATTTGTGGAATGGCTGCACAAGCTGAGTTTTATAAGTATAATGGAATACTATTGTTCTATAAGAAATAACAAGCAGGATGCACTCAGTAAAATGTAAAAAGGATTTCTAAGACCTGATTCAAAATGAAGTGAGCAGAATAAGGATCATGTTGCATAGGAAAAGCAATATGTTAAAGATAATCACCTGTTAAGAATTAGCTAGTCTGGGGCAGCTAGGTGGTCTAGTGGATAAAGCACCTGCCTTGGAGTCAGGAGTACCTGGGTTCAAATGAGGTTTCAGACATTTAATAAGTACCTAACTGTGTGGCCTTGGGCAAGCCACTTAACCTCATTTGCCTTGCAAAAAACCCAAAAAAACAACACCAAAAATTAGCTAGTCTGATTAAGATAATGATCCAATACAGTTACAAAGGGCACTGATGAAAACTACTATCCACCTCTATATTGAACCAATGAACTTACTGTAGATTGAAGTATATTTTTAAAAATCGCTATTTTTATTGTTTTCTTTTATATTTTCTTTTGTAACATCTCTGATATAGAAATATTTTTCATGACTTCACATGTATCACTGATATCAATTTTTTGCCTTCTCAATTGAGGAGAGAAGAGTAAGGGAGCAGAAGAGGATTTAGAATTCAATGTTTTTAAAGTTAAATTTTTGTGTAATTGGGAAAGGGGTAAAAAATAAATAAAAAATATTATTAAAATAAAAGTGAAGGCTACTTGAGGGCATTGATAGTCTTGTTTTTGTATTTGAATTTCCATCTTTGAACCATGGTAATTGATGAATTAATTCTTTTTAAAAATTCACTTCTTTCATTCTGGAAAGTAAACTTATTCCTACAAAAAAAAGGAAATTGAACTTTCTCATCACAAAGAAACTAGGGGATCTCTGAGGATTATTTGTATTATAATTTTGATAATGGCAAATATAAAATTAAGAATTATCCACAGTTGTTATGATGGGCAGGTAAGGGATGGAAGATACAAAAAGAAAATAAAGAAGCAGTTAAATGGAAGATAGATATGCAAGACAGTGTCACTACTTCACAATTTTCTTTATACTAGAACCTCGCCCTAACCTTCAGCAACAGTTCATGTGCCCCTTTGTAATCTCATCAAATAAATTCATATCTACTCTAATTCTTTTTAATTCATACTTTCATAGATTTTACACAACAGAACATGATGGAACCTAAAGATGAATTAGGCTAATTTTATATTTTTAGAACCAAGGAAATTGTAGATTACTAAGGTTAAGTCAAGGTAATATGGATAGTTCTTTGATATGATTAAATTCCATTTTTTTTTACTTTGGTGTACAAAGATAAGAAATTTTAGAAAAACTTGTTTCTTCATTTGTAAAATATGGGTTTTGAACTTGGCTTCTAAGTTTTTCTTTATATGCAGAAAAACTCAACCTCCCCTGAAGTTAGAAAGAAATAAGTGCAAAGAAATATTCTTTCTCAAAAAACCCCCAAATTTGTAAGTGGTTGTTTGAGGAAATCACATGCCTCATAACATGTCACTATGCAATAAGGTGAAGTGACAATTCTTACATCTAGACTTACACAAAGTCAATAAATGCATGTGAACTTCCTAACATGACAGACAGATATATTACACAATGAGGATTTCTTAGACATTTTCTGTCAAAATAAATATATTCTGTCAATATAGATGCACCTTGTCACGTTACCTTTTCATAATTGCCATCTCAAGAGCTTTAATTATGTCTTAAATCATAAGCATTTACGTTTTATTTGTCTCATGATCCTTTGCAACTAATGTGCCACATTGTTGTTTTTTTTTATTAGGTGACAACTGGTCACTCTTCATTAATAAAATGACAAGTCTCTTCTCTATGTTGAACTCACAATAGGTTTTCAAAACATAAACTTGAAGACATTAAATTCCCTATGTGATTTCTGGCATAGTCTACATATCAATGGAAATGACTATAAATTGACATTTGTTTCTATTAAGACTAAACTGCATTTTCTAATACACTTCATGCATTTCAAAATGGCAGTATTTTTCTAAAAGAATGGTTATGTTAAACATTTCCATGAACTATGTGCTGTTTTTACCCTTCTTTTAAAGAATTCTTATCATTTGTCTAACTGATAATAAATATGCCAATGTAATAAATATACTAATATAATGAGGTAGAAGAATCTGTTATACATTTGACTATTGAACTGTTTATGTTTGAATGGTTGAAATGATTTTGTATAAAATGTCAACATGATTCCAATATTTCCTGGGACTCAATTTCCTCATCTGCAAAATGAGAAAATTGGATTAGATGGCCTCTGTGATTTCTTGTATCTCTAGATATAAAATTCCGTGAACAATATTTTCATTTTTTAACTGCATGTTGTATAATCATGTCAATTTTCTATTACTATAATTTGGATAGTCTTCTAGAAATCATTGTAGTCTCCAATTAAAGTAATTCAAAAGGAACAAAACAGCACAAATTAAATAAAAAATACTAATCTGGAGTTATAAAACCCATTGAATTTATAAAGTCACTTCAACCATCAAGATTTATTAATAACAGATTTTACTTACTGTGTTTATGCTTAAACCAAGCTTTTGAAATGATTTCTTTTGACCCTTTTATAATCTCATTCAATAAATTCTGTTCTATTGTAACTTGTTAACACTATCATAGATTTAATGAGAACTAGTTGTTGCTTTTCTGTCATGACTGACTCTCTGTGATCACTTTAGGGATTTTATTGGCAAGGATACTGGAACGGTTTTCTATTTCCTTCTCCAGCACATTTTACAGATGAAAAAACTGAGGCAAGCAAGGTTAATGTCATGTCTAAGGTCCCATAGCTAGTGAGTGCCTAGTCTGAATTTGAACTCACTAAGAGGAGTTTTCCTGTCTCTAGAGCTGGTACCCTATCCTCTTTGCAACTTAACTGTAAGACAGAACCAGTAGGGAACCTAAAGATGAATTAGTATAACTGCTTTACTTTAAAGTCAAGGAAATCAATGCATGTTAATAAAACCTTATGCCCCGAATCAATATTCATTATAAGAGCAGATGCCAAATATTTGGGAAGAATCTCAGAAACACTAACTTTGTATAGCTATCTTACTCCATGTAGGAGATAGGAATAAAATTAGAAATAATTCCTATCCTCAGAGTTCTTACTCATTTTGCAAGACTATCTCTGTGTTGCCCTGGGAGGGATGTGTGTGGAAAAACACATGTATCCAAAAAATATTAGAGTCCAGAAAATGCTTCTATTACATTCATTGAATGTTTGTATTTTTCTAAGAATCTCACTAAGAATCTCATGTAAAAAGAAAACTCTTTTATACAAACTGGCAGTATTGTGAATATTAATGAGATTACATGTAAGTAAGGGACATCAATTAGTTATTTCATTTTTTAAAATAAAAAAGGAAGACTTGTGTTGGGGTGGGGAGTAGTCAAGGAAAATCAAAGTATTGCAAAATGGGTTGAGTATAGTAGAGTAGTAAAAGATAAAATTAGCAAAATTAAGTGGGATGAAGCATTGAGAAATATTCAAATATTCAGAGTTCACGAATATTAAACCACAGAGATACCTTATTTTAATTTTACTACGTTGGAAGAGCCATTATGTATCCTTTATATTTAACTGAGCAGCCTTAATTGTCTTTTTTCCCCTCAAGATTCTTTAGATTATTGTAGTGAAAAAGGGCTATACTCTTAGGAAAAATCAACCATTTGTAACCACACTATTTTACTCACCTCAAAAATGAACATTTTATGCTAAAAATTGATTTTTAAAGTTTTTACTGCAGTTCCATTGACTAAGTTAAGATTTAATATGATCTAATATATTTAAACACAATATCTTTTCCTCTAGAATTTTAGATTCTTTTTCTTAATCTACTGTTCTTTTGGATTGTAACATGTGCTTTATTATTGTAAGATTAACTTATGAGGTTTGTCACTAAGACATAAAGAGTTTTACTTTATTTATCTTTTATAATAAACTTGATTTTTCTGTTTTGTCTTTATATTCACCATGAGATTGATAAGGACATTTCTAATTCATTGTGCATAGAATTTTGGCACATAAAATTTGCAGTTTAGTATAAGTATTTAGTATAGGTGCCATTATACTTGCAGAGTTGTAAATGTCTGCAGCATTTGTTAAGTTTTATTGCTGATTCCTGTTCAAAGGAGTTCTTATAGTCAATGGAAAGAGCTTATTTTTTTATACTCAAACCAATAGCATCTATCGTGGTTAACTTGATGAGATTTTAAAAGCATAACTTTAAGCTCAAATTTATCCCTTCTATACTTTCAGTATTAAATGATTTTAGGCAGCATGGTCTCATGCATATAAAACCAATCTTAAAATCAGAAAGACTGAACTGAGTATACTTCCTGCTTGTTTCAGCTAGGTGAGAGTGTACAGAACCTTGAACTGGTTGAAGGGAAGATCTGAGTTGAAATTTATTCTCAAAACACTCAATAGCATTATGATCCTAAGAAAGTAAATTAATTGCTATCTATCTCAATCGTCTCAAATGTTAATGAGGATGATAACATCACCTACCTCCCAGGGTTGTTGTAAAATGATATTCATAAAGCTAGAAGAATGTCTAGTGAGTAGCACTTAATATAATTCATTCTCTTCCCCACAATCTCTATCAATGTGCTACTAGATTTATTATGGGGAAAAATGACTATATATTTGTCTTAGTAAATCCTAACTCCAGATCAGGAACAGGAAATGACACTAGTCCTGTGATTTCATTATCTAGAATCTGTCAATTGAGGAAACCCTACCAATATAGATTCTGTTCTCCAGGTAGTTAATACTGTAGTGGATAGAGTGTTGGCTCAGTCAAGAAGAACTGAGTTAAAATTTGACCTATTATGCTTGTTGACCAAGTTGATAAAACTCTGTTTGCCTCAGTTTCCTCAATTCTAAAACTGGAATAATATGAGCACCTAACATAGTGTTTATAAACTGCTTAGTGCAATGTTTGACCCATATTAGCTGACCCTAATATGAGCCAGACATTGGGCTAAGCATTTTATAAATAATATAAATGCTTTTCCCCTTCTCCTTCTCCTGCTTATTTGACTCAGAACAAGTAGGTTAATCTCTCAGTGTTCTAGATAACTGTTCTAGATAGACTATGCTTTATATATATTTATGTATTTATACATATATATATATATATATATATATATACTATTTTATAGAATAGCTCCCTTCACTTATCAAATCAGAGGTTCAGAAAATGCATCAGCAAAAGAATTAATTTTTAAATAAATTAAATTATAAAAATAAAAGATGGTGCTGAAAATATCTATGGTAGACAACTATAAATTTCTTCTTAGATGTTCTTCTCTCTATCTAGGTAGGTCCTCATATCAACTACTTACATGAACAATCCCACATCCTTGTTATTTTCTAAGGTATTTTCTTATCTTGTCCAGAAAGCAAAGACTGCTGAGTGCAAAGAACAGTCAGTTTTGTAATATCAAATTTGATTGGAGAATTTCAAAACTCATAAAAAGAAAAACAAAGTGAGAACACTACTTTGTAATTTGGTTGTCATAAACACCTCATTACTGTTATTTTCCCATTGTTTTCTATATTTTTTCAATTGAAGGAGTTTGTAATACAATGAACATTGGTTCTCTTACAAATGTTCTCTCCCCAAATCTGGACTATCTTCCCACATTAGTATGTATAGATATGTATGTACAGCTTTATAATAGAGGACAAAATCAAACAGGAAGGTAAAATAAGATTCTGCAGTGAGACAGTGGTGGTATTGATATTGTGCCCCCAATTAAGATATATCTGATTGTTTTTAAATTTCCAGGGACTAGTATTTCTAATTTTCAATTCTTCCTACAAAGGAATCCCTGCTTATACAACAATTATTTATATTTAGAGAATGTGAGTAAATTTAGGAAATTTTGTTTTCTATTTAATAATTAATTTTTTATCCATTTCCACATTTATTTTTAAGTTACAAAATTTCCTTCCTCTCTCCTTTCTGACCCCTCTCTCCTCAGGGGTGAACAGTCAGATTAGTATTGTGTATACATATTTTTGATAAACATGTTTACAGAAGTCATTTTTGTATGAGGAATCAGGATTAAAGGAAAGAATCCATAAGAGATAATTTTTATAAAGTGTTCATCAGATTCTGAAGAGTTTTTATTTATTTTTGCTTTTTTTGTTGTTTTGTTTTGTTTTATTCTTCTTACTTGGATTGGGGACAATATTGTCCATAGCAGGTCTAATACGGTTGTCCTATTTCTCTGAACTGCTGAGAAGAGCTAATTTCATCAAGGTTGATCATCTCATGATGTTCTTGTTAAAGTATACATTGTTCTCTTGTTTCTGCTTCCTTCACTCAGCATCAGATCCTGTAACTCATTATATGCTTATCTACAGTCTGACAATTTATTGTTTCTTATAGGACAATAATATTCCATAGTATTCATGTACAGTAACTTGTTTAGCAACCAATCTCCAATTGATGGATATTCCCTCAATTTCTAATTCTTTGCCATTAAAAAAAGAACTGCTATGAATATTTTGAAATATGTAGGACTTCTCCAATTTTTATGATTTCTTCTGGATATGGGCCTAGAATTGGGATTGCTGGAACAAAAGGAATGAACATTTTTATTACTTTTTGGACATAGTTACATATTGCTCTCCAGAATGGTTGTATCCGTTCACAAATCCACCAGCAATGCATTAATATCCCAGTCCTTCCACAACCTCTCCAATATTGATCATTTTCCCTTTTCCTCATCTTGAACAATCTGATAGGTGTGAGGTGTTTACCTCATAGTAGTTTTAATTTGAATTTCTCTAATCAATGATTTGGAGCATTTTTTCATGATTTTATTTAGGTTTAATTTCTTCATTTGAAAACTGTCTTTTCATTCCTTTTGGCCATTTATTAATTGTGGACATTTAGTAAAATTATGAACAAAAATTTCAAAATTCATTTAAATAATATCCATAAATAATAATCTTCAATTCTATACATTCATTGATCTCCAGGACCTTAAATATTGACTGAAGAGTCTCAGAAACCTAAAGATAAAAATCATCTCTGTCTCCCTTTGAGGGATCACTGTAGGATTTGACCCTAGGTGCCTTTTGCTCCAGGAATTACAACTACTTATTTGCTAAAATCTGGGGTAAGATCTCCCTATTTGGCTATACTGTGAGGATCAGAAGTTTAAAACAAGTGGCAAGTCAACTAATTAAATTAAAGCACAAGAGTTTATACTTGCTGCAATGCTACTCTCTATAATCTACTAGGCCTGATTCTTGGAAGGGTAGTAGCTAAGATTTAAGATTGGAACTCAATAAAATACTTACAGATGATTCTCAATATAAGTATATTTAATCATAACATTAAAATAATATTCAATAAGTATGTGGGAATTAGGATCAGGTGGAATGCATTCTAAAACCAGTTTCAAACAGAAATTTGCCTTCACAATTCCAAGGATTTGTGATGAAAAATATCATCCACATCCAGAAAGAGAATTATGGGGACTGAATGCAGATAGAAACATACTTTTTTCCATTTTTGAAAAAATTGTTTTATACTATTATTTTACCCTCTCATGCTTTTTGTTCCATTTTTGTTCTCATTTGTCGTTCACAACATGGCTTATATAGAAATATGTTTAACATAGTTATGCATGTATAATCCATGTAGGTTTGCTCACTATCAAGGGGAGTGGGGAGGGAATGGAGAGAGGAAGAAAAATATGGAACTCAAAAATCTTACACAAATGGATTGTGAAAAAAAACTATTTTTGTATTTTAAATTAAAAAACGAAACTTCTCTTCATCAGAACAGGGTAATGTGATTCACCTGCAAATGAATCTGAACAACATTGAGTTAAAATATTCTACATTCCTTGATGACTTTAAGTGAATAAAAAAAGATATAACAATTGTTATATAGCTTTAATACTAAATCTATGTGTCAATAAATTTTCAGGAATAAATTACCTTTCCTTTTAAGGAAAGAATTAAGTTTAGCTTATATGGTATGAGAGCATGATAAATTTTGTTCCCAATACAGACCACCTCTTGGTGGCACAATCTTAAATGTCTTCTAGAATATGTTCCCCTACAAAATGTGTTTAGGATCATTATTGGACATGCTTTATATGAGGAAAATGAAGTCTGGGATGAGTAGCAAGAAAGACATCAGAAAGAGAAAAAAATATAATCTACACTCCACCCCCCCAAAAAAAAGTGACTGAATATGGAAAAGAAAAAAGACCAGAAATCCCAGACTTTGGATCCTCACTTCAAATCTTGGTTTAATTCATGTGAGAAGTCATTTCCAATCACTCTAATTCACAGGTGGTCTTACTACATAAAACAATGAAAATGAAGTTTAATAATTCCTAAAACATGAATGAATCAACTCACAATACATGGCCATTGATTTTTTTTTATCATGGATTCATATCATCTGTATAAAGCAGCTGTGTTGACAAGCCTCTTGCATATAGCCTGTTCCAGTATCTCAGTTGATAATGATAATACATATCACCACCAATCGGCTACTCTGTAATTGATCCACAAAATCCTCCTCCTCACTAGAAGTTCAGATAAATTATTCCAGCACTTTCCATGTTTTGAACCCCCCACTGAAAGAAAATTCCCTTCTTAGGAACTGAGCCCAGATTATCACTCTTCAGGGACTCAGCATTGTCATCAGGTTTTCCATGTGATTCGTTTTTTCCTGGTAAATTCAGAGTCACCATTATTTTATGAAGAAATTTTCATTTACTTAATGCTATTTGAAAATATGGCACTTCCAAACAATTCTATCTCATAATTTTCCAAGCCCTTGATGGCAAAGAATATTGCAAAAAAACGAAAAAGGGGAAGGAGATATATCAGTCTACAGAAACATGATCCATTTATCCAAGGAATATGGCATCTTCTGAAGAGACAGGGATCTTGAGGATTATGCGACCCTATGGAAAAACTGAAACAAGGAAAGGTCTGAGGTCAAATGAGTCTATGTTCAAAAGTAGTCTTACATTTTTTTGACAGACAAAATTAAGAAACAGCTGGTCTAGAGAGATTTCATACCTTCCAGAGCAATAGCAGTTGACTGACTCTACAGCTACTCTGAGGCAAAGTACCCAACAATGATAATCAGGGAGCATTAAATAAAAATTTTTGTTTCAAGAGCTTTTTGCAGAGGTCAACAATGTCTTCTTCCTTCTTCAGCAGAAATTTGGTGCCATGATAAGAATCAATGATTAGGGAGAAAACTATAAGAACCATGGTGCTTGCTGCTGCAGAGGTGAACTTGAATTAGAAAATAAAGTGATATCCTAAGTAAATATCACCTACTGTAAATCAGGATAATGGGGGAGGGGAAATAACTTGTCAAAAGCAAGTCAGAAATGACACAGTCTTCTAAAGTGGTATTTTGAAGATAACTTCTCAATTTGATTCAGGGGTCAATATTGTGGAGGAACAGCTGCCTCATCTTTAGGTTACAGGATTTATATGCTTCAGGGCCCTCCACAATATAGCATCATCTTCCCTTTGTATAAATTTGTGATGGACCCATTAAAACTTTACTGTACTCATAAGAGCATCAAACTAATTATATTGTAAAGCAGAAATTTCTCTGATGGACACTGATAACTCCCAAATGATTTGATTCATGGAAAACTATAGGAGGAAAAAGTATTAGTGAAATGCTTCCCATTTGGTCCTATCTTCATAAGGGGGGCCTTCAACTGAAACAGTTTTGTTCTCTTGAGGCTACAAATGTAGAAGTTTGTATGAGGGTAAAGGTATCCAGCCAAGACTAGTATTTTTGAAGACAGCTTTCCACCTTTTTTGTGTACCTTCCATTCAACTCTCACCTGTGGCTCTAAGAAGCTATAGCAGACTAGCAGCCACATCCAAATAAACAATCTAGTAACTGAATCAAATCAGATTGAATGTAAGAGGCCTTGAATCTGTCATTGAATTAAGGAGTGGTGTCTGCCACTTCATCATTAATGTGCCAAAAGAGAACAACCTTGTAATTCTGAGTTATTTTAATCCCAGATTAGGCACCAAATATCAGACATTGGAGGAAGTTCTTAGGGAGAATGGATATGGAAACAGCAACAAGAGTCATTTCCTACTGAATATTTATGGATCTCATGACCTTTTCATCACCAACACTTTTTCTCCATTTATCTAAAAACAGTAAAGCTTTATGGATACTATTTCAGAGGAAATATTAATTGATTGTATCATTGTAAGGAGAAGAAATAGAAAAGATTTGACAATGATAAAGGTGATGTATGGTACAGAGTGATGCAATGACCATAGACCCATCTTTCCCAAACTACACATTCACATTCAACAAAAGTTGTATTTCCAAGGCAACACGATTATTGGAAAACTTAATGCCAATCGAATTGCATGTTTTTACAAGTATAAACAGTTCTTTTGCTAACTTAAGGGTTAAAACTGAACCAACATGCATCTGGTAACAGTAGAGCAGAAAAGAAGTCAGTTTTCAGAAGTTTAGTGTACATTAACTCAAGCTGAGTCAGAACAATCACTATCATCACTATCGAGATTGGTTTTACAAAAATGATATGGAACTGCAAGTGAATATTAGAGAGATGCAGAATACTTGGCTCAGTAAAAAGGCAGAGGAAATGCAATTTTTCACCATTGATAACAATTGAAAGTGTTTTTTATGATGCCTTGAAGACAATTTATGGATATCACTATTATGCATCTCAGTTACTCAGTTCTAATGGAAAAACAATAAATGATAAGACCATGATTCTAAAGAGATGGTTTGATAATTTCCATTCTCAAAAAACCAACATCAACCAATACAGTCACTGACTACTTCAAGTTGTCATTCTTTCTCAAGATAAACTTCTAATTGAAAAAGAGGCTTTTGAATACATTAAAGTTTTCTGGTGTGGCAAAGAGACTAGTGTGGATTTTTTTCCAGTTAAGTTTTACAAAGCAGGGAGTCCACTACTCATACAAAAACTGAATGAAATCTTCTAGCTTATAGGTCAAGAGATTATTCCTAAGGATTTCAAAATCTGTATAAAGAAATGGGACAGTCACAGAAGATTCCCAGCCCCTCCTCTCTCTCTCTCTCTCCCTCACAGTAATTGCTGACAACATTTTCCCCAGAGTTTCTGATACATAGATCCCTCACCTAAAAGGTGGATATCCGTCCCAGAGAAGGTGGCTTCATAAAGGAACAATCAACAAGTCCAAGAGAATTGCCAGAGGGAGAGAAGAAGTAAAATATTTGATACTATCATTCATGTGGGCTTGTAGAATGTAATTTGATTGACCATAGAAGTTCTTCAGTATTCTATCTCAGTGCTATGATGGTATGCTTGCACAGATTCTAGATAATGGACAATACTTTCCAAATCACCAGTGATGTAAAGCAGAGCTGTCTGTTTGCTCCCATGCCTTTTTTAGGTTTTTGCAAGGCAAATGGGGTTAATTGACTTGCCCAAGGCCACACAGCTAGGTAATTATAAAGTGTCTGAGACTGGATTTGAACCCAGGTACTCCTGACTCCAAGGCCGGTGCTTTATCCACTATGCCACCTAGCTACCCTGCTCCCATGCTTTTTAATATAGAAAAGAACCTTTTACATGTAAAGGGATTTATCATTTATGGACTTTATCAAAGTAGAAAATATACTTTCAGTAATCAGGGATTGTTATGCTTTTACCACATTTTTACTAAATGATTACTTCTTTATCTTTATACTTTATATATCAGGATGGATACGTACATACATACATACATACTTGGCAGCCACCATCCTCTATAAACCCAACCATTCAGTTTGAATAGTAGTCAAACTTGCGGTTGGTGGGAAGATAGCCTTAGTGAAAGTAATGTGCTGGACTCCCTCACAGATAAACGTTAACTATTCCTGATTAGTCTCAGTGATAGGAATTGGAAAACAAAAGCAATAGGGAATTATATACACTCATATTATTCATTCTGTCACTCAGTTACCTGGTCCACAATACTGATACAGTAAACAATGAGTGCAGTAATGATTATGAAAATTTTATTTAACTTTCTTCAGCCTACTCTAAGTCACTTAGGATCATCTTCTTGCTTTATAAACTTAGTGCTGTTAGAAGATCTAGTATGTAAAATATTCTGACTTCATCCATTAATGATTTCTTTTGACTCCTCTCTAGGCATCCATATTGCATGGTATTGAGGGACACTAAAGATTTTCACTACAAATAGTACAGTTTCAATGGTCAAAAGCTTAAAATATCCATTATCACAATGCATTCATTCAGATTACTTATTATTACTGTAACCCAGACAAGGTATTGTTTATACATAAGTTTGAATGAGACCATGATGATCCCTTAGCTTTGATATCAAAGAGAAATGAAATATACCTAAGGGATCATCAAAAGTTGATAACAGATTTCCTTAGCTATAGCATAGAACACATATTCAGTTATACTATAGTGCTTCTTTACCTGAAAATACCTCTCTGCTCTTATCTACACAAAAATTGCATACTCAGGAAAGTAGATTGTAGAATCTTATATTTTCTTTTTTTCTTTTTGTTTTGTTTTTTATGTTTTTTATGAAGAATGGGATTTTATTTTTTTAATTTTTATTAAAGATATTATTTGAGTTTTACAATTTTCCCCCAATCTTGCTTCCCTTACCCCACCCCAACCCCAGAGATAGCACTCCATCAGTCTTTACTTTGTTTCCATGTTGTACCTTGGTCCAAATTGGGTGTGATGAGAGAGAAATCATATCCTTAAAGAGAACAGAATTCTCAGAGGTAACAAGATCCGACAATAAGATATG
Source organism: Macrotis lagotis (assembly GCF_037893015.1). Taxonomy (NCBI): domain Eukaryota; kingdom Metazoa; phylum Chordata; class Mammalia; order Peramelemorphia; family Peramelidae; genus Macrotis; species Macrotis lagotis. Next base: position 193,985,520 of record NC_133664.1, on the reverse strand, counting down.
TGTTTTTTTTCCCAAATTAAAGGGAATAGTCCTTGTACTTTGTTCAAAATCCACAGCCCCTTATCTGGATACAGATGGTACTCTCCTTTGCAGACAGCCCAAAATTGTTCCCAATTATTGCACTGATGGAATTAGCAAGTCTTTCAAGGTTAAACACCACTCCCATGTTGCTGTTAGGATGTACAGTGTTTTTCTTGTTCTGTTCAACACACTCAGCATCAGTTCAGGCAAATCCTTCCCAGTTTCCCTGAAATCCCATCCCTCCTTGTTTATAATAGAACAATAGTGTTCCATGACATACATATACCACAGTTTGCTAAGCCATTCCCCAATTGAAGGACATTTACTGGATTTCCAATTCTTTGCCACCACAAACAGTGCTGCTATAAATATTTTTGTACAAGTAATAATTTTACCCTTTTTCCTCATCTCTTCAGGGTATAGACCCAGTAGTGGTTTTGCTGGGTCAAAGGGTATGCACATTTTTGTTGCCCTTTGGGCATAGTTCCAAATAGCTCTCCAGAAGGGTTGGATGAGTTCACAGCCCCACCAGCAGCGTAATAGTGTCCCAGATTTCCCACATCCCTTTCAACAATGATCATTGTACTTCCTGATCATACTGGCCAATCTGAGAGGTGTGAGGTGGTACCTCAGAGAAGCTTTAATTTGCATTTCTCTAATAATTAATGATTTAGAGCATTTTTTCATATGGCTATGGATTGCTTTGATCTCCTCATCTGTAAAGTGCCTTTGCATAACCTTTGACCATTTCTCAATTGGGGAATGGCTTTTTGTTTTAAAAATATGACTCAATTCTCTGTATATTTTAGAAATGAGTCCTTTGTCAGAATCATTAGTTGTAAAGATTGTTTCCCAATTTAGCACTTTTCTTTTCATCTCTATTACATTGGTTTTATCTGTGCAAAAGCTTTTTAATTTAATGTAATCAAAATCATCTAATTGGTTTTTAGTGATGTTCTCCAACTCTTCCTTAGTCATAAACTGTTCCCCTTTCCATAGATCTAACAGGTAGACTAGTCCTTGATCTTCTAATTTGCTTATAGTATTGTTTTTTTATGTCTATGTCCTGTAACCATTTTGATCTTATCTTGGTAAAGGGTGTGAGGTGTTGGTCTAATCTAAGTTTCTTCCATACTGACTTCCAATTATCACAGCAGTTTTTATCAAAGAGGGAGTTTTTATCCAAATGGCTTGACTCTTTGGGTTTATCAAACAACAGATTACTATAATCTTCTCCTGATTTTTCACCTAGTCTATTCCACTGGTCCACCACTCTATTTCTTAGCCAATACCAAACAGTTTTAATGACTGATGCTTTATAATATAATTTTAGATCAGGTAGTGCTAGGCCACCTTCATTTGCATTTTTTTCATTAAGCTCCTGGCAATTCTTGACTTTTTATTTCTCCATATGAATTTACTTAAAATTTTTTGTAACTCATTAAATTATTTTTTTGGAATTTCGATTGGTAGGGCACTAAGCAGATAGTTTAGTTTTGGTAGAATTGTCATTTTTATTATATTAGCTCTCCCTATCCATGAGCAGTTGATATATGCCCAGTTATTTAAATCTGATTTAATTTGTGAGAGAAGTGTTTTATAATTGTTTTCAAAAAGATTCTGAGTCTGTCTGGGCAAATACACTCCCAAATATATTACACTGTCTGAAGTTACTTTGAATGGGATTTCTCTTTCTAGCTCTTTCTGCTGTTTCTTGATAGACATATATAGAAAAGTTGAGGATTTATGATGGTTGATTTTATAACCTGCAACTTTGCTAAAATTGCTAATTGTTTACAGTAATTTTTTAGATGATTTCTTGGGATTCTCTAAGTAGACCATCATGTCACCTGCAAAGAGTGAGAGTTTTGTCTCTTCCTTCCCAATTCTAATTCTTTCAATTTCTTTTTCTTCTCTAATTGCTGATGCTTACATTTCTAATAAAATATTCAGTAGTAGTGACGATAATGGGCACCCTTGTTTGACCCTTGATCTTATTGGGAATACCTCTAGCCTCTCTCCATTGAATATAATGCTTGTTGATTGTTTCAGATAGATACTGCTAATCATTTTAAGGAACAGTCCATTTATTCCAAAACTCTCTAGTGTTTTTAGTAGGAATGGATGCTGTATTTTGTCAAAAGCTTTTTCAGCATCTATTGATATTATCATATGATTTCTGATAGGTTTGTTGTTGATATAATTGAGTATACTAACAGTTTTCCTAATATTGAACCATCCCTGCATTCCTGGAATAAATCCTACTTGATCATAATGTATTATCCTTGGGATGATTTGTTGTAGTCATTTTGCTAAGATTTTATTTAGGATTTTTGCATCTATATTCATCAGGGAAATAGGTCTATAATTTTCTTTCTCTGTTTTAACTCTTCCTGGTTTAGGTAACAGTACCATATTGATTTCATACAAAGAGTTAGGTAGAGTTCCATCTTTCCCCCATTTTTCCAAAGTGTTTATATAGGATTGGGACCAGTTGTTCCTTAAATGTTTGGTAGAATTCACTTGTGAATCCATCAGGCCCTGGAGATTTTTTTTTAGGGAGTTAAATAATGGCTTTTTGAATTTAATTTTCTGAGATAGGGTTGTTTAGGTATTTAATCTCTTCTTCATTTAACCCGGGCAACTTATATTTTTGTAAATATTCATCCATTTCACTTAGATTATCAAAATTATTGGCATAGAGTTGGGAAAAATAATTTTGAATTATTGCTTTAATTTCCTCCTCATTGGTGGAGAGTTCTCCTTTTTCATTGATAATGCTAGCAATTTGGTTTTTTTCTTTCTTTTTTTTATCAAATTGACCAGAGGTTTATCAATTTTATTAGTTTTTTCATAATACCAACTAAAGATTTTATTTTTTAATTCAATAGTTTTTTGCTTTTGATTTTATTAATTGCTCTTTAATTTTTAGAATTTCTAATTTGGTATTTGATTGAGGATATTTGATTTGTTCTTTCTCTAATTTTTTTAGTTGCATGTTTAGTTCATTGATTTCCTCTTTCTCCAATTTATTCATATAAGGCTTTAGAGCTATAATATAGCCCCTGAGAGTTGCTTTGAATGAATCCCATAGGTTTTGGTATGTTGTTTCATTATTATCATTATCTAGGATAAGATGGTTAATTCTTTATATGATTTGTTTTCTGGTCCACTAATTTTTTAAAATGAGATTATTCAGTTTCCAATTTGTTCTGTGTCTATATCTCCTTGGCCCAGTATTGCATATGACTTTTATGGCATTGTGATTTGAGAAAGATGAATTCACTATTTCTGTCTTTCTGCAGTTGATCATTAGGTTTTTATGTCCTAGTACATGGTCAATTTTTGTATAAGTTCCATTCCGTTTCCCCATAAGTCTACCAAAACTAATTTTTCTGACAATCTATTTACCTCCCTAATTTCTTTCTTGTTTGTTTTATGATTTGATATATCTAGATCTGATAGTGGGAGGTTGCGGTGTCCCACTAGTAGAGTTTTGCTGTCTATATCATCCTGTAATTCTTTCAGCATCTCCTCTAAGAATTTGGTGCTGTCCCACTGGGTTCATATATATTCAATATTGAAATGACTTTATTTTCTATGGTACCTTTTAGGAGGATAAAGTTTCCTTCCTTATCTCTTTTAATGCTATCTATTTTTGTTGCTGCTTTGTCTGAGATAAGGATTTCTACCCCTGATTTTTTTACTTCAGCTGAAGCAAAATATATTTTGCTCCAACCTTTTGCCTTTACTTTATATGTATCTCTCTGCTTCAAATAAGTTTCTTTTAAGCAGCATATTGTAGGATTCTCGTTTTTAATCCACTCTGCTATTTGCTTATGTTTTAAGGGAGAGTTCATCCCATTCATATTCAAAGTTATGTTTACTAATTCTTTATTGCCCTCTGTTCTATCTTAACTGTTTGTATTTTTCCCCTTTCCCCCCTTTATCCATATTCCTCAATAGTTTGTTTTTGAATACCACTTCCTTCAGTGTGTTTGCCCTTCTATATCACACCCTCCCCTTTCTTTCCCCTTTCCCTTTTTCCCTTTTCCCTTCCCTTCCTTTTGTTATTTCCCCTTAAATCCCCCACTCCCCTTCCCTTTCTCCATCCCCCCTCCCATTTTCTGCTTTTAATACTTGAAAGGTTAGATGTTTTATATGTTAACTGAATATGTGTAGGTTGACTTTAAGCCAAGTCTGATGAGAAGAAGATTCAGGTGTTTCTCCTCTCCTCCCTTCTTCCCCTCTATTACCATAGGTTTTTTGTGCCTCTTAGTGTAATGGGATTTATCACATTCAATCCCCTCCCTCCTCCAGTCTCTTTCCTGTCCCCCTTTTTAGGGAGGTAGTATATTTTTTAGATCATTCTGTCTAGGTCATAGAAAATTCTGAGTTTCTGTCCCTTCTAGTTCAGTATATTCTATTGAATAGAGTCAAAATTCCTGAGAGTTATTAGAGTCTTTCTCCCAAGTGGGGTTAAAGCCAGTTACATCCCATTAGATAGCAGTCTCATGGATAGGTCATGGATGTCCATCATTTCTGGCTAGGTATTTTCTCTCTGTTAGAGTTACATTTCTCTGGATTTATGAGAGCTTCTTCCCGCCCCTATGCTGGGATATAGCCAGTTTCAACTTACTGGATTGTATTTTTTTCCTTTTACCACCCCCCCCATTTTTTACCTTTTCATGTGTCTCTTGAACCTCCTATTTGATGTCCAAATTTTCTGTTTAGCTCTGCACTTTTTATCAGAAATTTTTGGGATTCTTCCATTTCATTAAATTTCCATCTTTTTCCCTGGAAGAGAAGGCTCAGCTTTGCAGGAAAGTAGATTCTTGGCTGCATTCCAAGCTCCCGTGCTCTTCAAACTATCTCGTTCTAGGCCCTTCAATCCCTTAAATTTGATGCATCAAAGTCCTGAGTGATCCTTACTGTGGCTCCTTGATATTTAAATTGTTTCTTTCTGGCTGCTTGCAGAATTTTCTCTTTTATCTAATAGTTCTGGAGTTTGGCCACAACATTCCTTGGTGTTTTCATTTTAGTATCTTTTTCTGATGGGGATCGATGTAGTCTTTCAATAACTACTTTGCCATCTGATTGCATGATATCAGGGCAGTTTTCCATCACTAAGATCCTGTAATATTAAGTCCAGGCTTTTGTTCTCTTCAATGTTTTCAGTAAGTCTTATAATTTTCAGGTTGCCCCTCCTCATTCTATTCTCAAGGTCAGTGGTTTTGTTGATGAGGTGTTTTACATTTGCTTCTACTTTTTCTGTTTTTTGATTTTGTTTAACTGACTCTTGCTGTCTCATGGAGTCATTAGTTTCTGTAGACTCCGTTCTTTTTTGGGGGGAGGAGTTTTCTTCATTTGCCTTTTGCAACTCCTTTTCCAATTGGTCATTTCTGCTTTTGAAAGAGCTTTCCATTTGACCAATTGAGGCTTTGAGAGAATTAATTTCTTTTTGCATTTGCTCAATTGAGGATCTGAGAGATTTATTCTCCTTTTGTGTTTGTCCAATTGTACTTTCTAAGGTTTTGTTTTCTTGTTGCAAGGTATTAATTGTCTCTCCCAAATTTTTAAGCTCCTTCCTTATTTCTTCAAGGAAGTCTTTCTGTGCTGGAGACCAGATTGTATTCTCCTCAGAGGTTTCAGGTCTCTCTGAGTTGGGGTCTTTCCCTTCCAGGAATTTTTCTATGGATCCACCTTTCCGGTGACCCTTCTTCATTATTCTAAGAGCTTGAGGTGGAGTGGGGCTGGTTCACCTGGGCTTGGGATCACCAAAGGCTTTACTGAGTGCAGTATCTCTGGCTGGACAGTAGGAGGTGCTGGTTGCTTTCTCTGGAGCATCTGTGACCTTGGTTGAGAGGCCTTTTCCCTTTGCTTGAGGGAAGGCATTTGAGCTATTGAATTCTTTTGCCTTCAGTCAATGGTGGGCTTTACCCTGGCCTGAGGTCATTCCTCAGCTGGGCTACTTCTTTTGCTCATGCACCTGGGCCTGAGGCAGATGTAGTTAGCAATTGTTTGTTTTGGAGGAGGCCTTAGAGCAATGGAGGCTTGGACTCAGAGTTTCTAAGACCCCAGGAGCCCAGGGACGGCTTCTGCAGGTATCCTGCACCAGACCTCTTCTCACAGCCCCTTCCCCAAGCTCCAGGGGGTCAGCACCAACACTTGTGCCTCTGCTTCCATGCAGACCCAAGGCCCCCTCGTCCAGCCCCAGCGCTGATCCAGCAGGTCCAGCTCTCGGGCCCTCAGACTCCGGGTTCCAATTCAGCTGTTAATCTGGCTCATCCTGGGCTGATCCTCCCTTGGAGCCCAGACTTACCTACCAGTGGTACTCATCCAAGGCTGCTGTGGGAGACAAATCCTGAGGTAAATGTTCCTCTCCTGGCTTTTCTTTCTGGGTTTCCTATTTTGGATTTCTCTCAAGAGGTTTGTTTCATGTGATAGATGGGGAAGAGTTCAGGAGACTTTAGAACTGTGCCTGTCTTCTCTCTGCCATCTTAGCCGGAAGTTCAGGATCTTATATTTTCATGGTGGAACCCTGATGTGCGAAAATTCTTGACTTTACCTAAGTTGGCCTCTTTTATGCACTGGGTATGAAACTACTTTAATGGGACTCAGTGATGTTTTCATCTGAGTCTGAGTCACCGAGCTGAGATGAATTCCTTGACTTTAAGTGAAATGAACATTGGAGTATGCCAAGATTGTCTAATTGGAGTATGTCAAGATTGTTTAATATAAAGTCAGGACTGGGGTCCTTTTGTGACATGTAGCATCATCTAAAATGAACAGAAATAAATTACAAGGTATTTTTGTTAGCAATATTCCAGACCTTGTTGGCATTTCCCTTTTGCAATTTCTACCTAATTTATTTGATCCTATCTAAATTAGTTTAGTTATTTTTGTAAAGTTAGAAAAATAATTTAAAAAATTATCTGA